>NC_066582.1:151529948-151836892 GCF_024323335.1 Lathyrus oleraceus | reverse complement strand
CCTGTTCCTCAACCGCAGTATCATCCGCAACAGCAACTCAGGTACAACAATCAACAACAAGGAGGTAATCCGGGTCAGCAGAGACCCTATCAACAACGTCCAAGGCAGGCGGAACGGGTCATTGAGCCAATCCCAATGCCTTATTCTGTATTACTTCCCAAGTTGATTGACATGAATCTGGTTACATTGAGAACTCTGGCCCCACCGGTTGATCCCAACAAACTGCCTAGAGGTTATGATGTCAACGTCAGTTGTGCTTTTCACTCCAACGCACCTGACCATACTACAGATAATTGCAAGGCTCTCCAGCTAAAGGTACAAGATTTGAGAGATGCCCAGGCCATCAATTTTTCTCCGGTGCCTAATGTTATCCAAAACTCGATGCCAGCTCACGGTGGGCAGAGGATTAATGCTGTTGATAGTGGGGAAACTTTGAATTTGGTTTTTGATGTGACTACAGTGAAGACTTCGCTATCGGTGGTCAAAGATCGACTCTTGAAAGGACGGATTTTCCCGGGCTGTGGGGAAGAGTGCAGAAATTGTCAAGACGTCGAGAACGGATGTGATAGTTTGAGAAGGGGTATTCAGCAACTGATAGATGAAGCTGTAGCACCTCAAATTTTCACCTCCCCATTTTGTACATTCATTTTCATTTTAGATCATTAATATTGCATTAACATTTGCATAGTCCATCACAGTCATCAGGCAAGACCAATCAAGACTGGTCAGGAGATTCAGTTGTGCAAGCAAGCAAGTGCATTTTCCATGGAATCAAAGCCCTAGGGTTGGTATAATGAGTTCATGTGACCCAAGGATCATTTTTAAGTGGTTTGGTCAAGTATTGGATGTTCAAAGCTCATCAGTCAATGATCAATTCATCTGAAACCTTAGAAAGTCAACAAAAGTCAACTGTCAGTTCAATCATGGATTTGAAGGTGGGAGATGGTTAGAGATGCCTCATTCATGTCCATACAAGGCTCATTTGACATTGCAAACATCAACAATGAAGGATTTGAGGTCAGATCAAAACTTGCCAAAAATAGTAAGTGACCTGTAATTTGAAATTGCCAAAAATGGAAAGGTCTTCTCCTCAAGTTTACATCATCAAGAAAGCTTCAAATGAAATTTTGTCCAACATGAAAGTTTTAGATATTGCTCTCCCATTTCCAAAATGTCCAAGATCATCCATTTCTCATGTGTGGTTGAAAAGATATGGATCAATCATGGCCAAGTGAATTTGAACTTCAAGCATGCATAACTTTCACACCAAGTGTCCAAATGAGATGGCTCTTTTTGCAACATTTTTCTCTTGATCTCTACTATCCAAATCATGCATCATAAGCCATGCATTTCCATCACAAAAATATTTGCCTTTTCATTTGAATTTTGGAGGGAAAGTGGTAATTCAAAAATTATGCATTGCCTTCACATTTTACCAATTACACTTGGCTCCAAACAGCATTTGAAATAATTCCAAGGCCAAATTCGAGCACTGTTGCATTGCATTTCCACACATGAGGTGCATTTCCAAATTTGCATAAACACTTGGTTTTCCTTAATCCCTTGGCATTTGGCTAATTGTGATTAACAAACATGATTAGTACTTCATATAAAAGGCAAAGCATAACAGAATTCATGATTAACACTTCATAATTTCCAGATCTGAAAATTTTCTTCACTTTGTTCTCTCACTTTTTCTTCAAATTTCTCTACATACATTGCCTTGTTCTTGATTAATCCTTCATCCACAAGCATAATTGAACATTTTGGAAGCAAGATCCATCAAGTTTCATGCAAATTCGAAGCTGTTGAGGTTTGCATCCATTAATGGCAGTTGGAGATTTAAGCAATATCAAGCACGATTGAGCACTAAGCCTTCATCCAAATCATCATACAAGAGCTGAGGAACAACTGTTTGGACTTCTCAAGGCTTGAATCAACCTGTTTCACTTCTGCACTTCCAACAAGGTTAGATTTCGAATGTCATGATTCATGAAATAGTTGTATGGATGTTGTAGATCCTTCATCACTGAACATGCTGAGCTTTGTTTCATTAAGATCCATGCAGAAATGAGATAGATATGGTGATTTGAAGTTTGACACATAAAACTTGATCCATTCGTTTTGCATGATATATGTTAAATTAGGTTAAATTGAGCTTTGATTGTTGATGTATGTTGAAAGACGAGTCCAATGGTATGCTGGTTTTGAATTTCTGGACGATTGTGTTCTTGAGCTCAAGAACACGATGAACATTGATGAAGAACCTAGGGTTTCTGTTTCCAGGCCATGTTTGATCTTCTCCCGCGTGCTCTGCATGCGTTTGTATGTTTTTGCTCATGTATTGGTACACTTGGCACGGGCGTGGCGTATTGATTGGCCAGGAATGATTTTCACTGCCACATAAGCTTTAGTGAAACGGTGCGTTTCACTAGGAAACGCGCCCAATTCAAATGTTAGCACGCTTCGATTCCCTACTAAGACATTTCCAAATATTGCCTTTGCATTTTTATTCCATTTCTCATCCATGTTCATACATGCCTCATTCATGTTTTTTTATTTTTCATTCACTTCCAAATTTCATAACTCCATGATTAATGATCCAAATAATGTGGGATTTTTTGCATCTTGCTCCTTGTTGTTTCTAGTTTTTTATGAGTATTTTTCCACAATTTGTGCCTGGCTGGAATTAAATTTGGCCTAGGGTTTGTATGTATGTATGCCTTTTGGTACCTTGCTTACCATATGCTTTGTGAAATGCTGAGTTTTAATCCAATGCTTCTGGAAATTTGCATGATGAAACTAGATTCATTCCTTGACATTTTGGTGTTGATTTGGTATTTTTATCAATTATCATTTCTGTTTTATGATTGTTCTAAGTTGGAGTGACAATTTGTGTCACACCTTTTGATGGTCATCTTATGCTATGTGTTTACCCTATCAAATGATGCTCAATTGTTCTGATTTTTTGCATGCTGATCATATGAGATATCTTGAATATGTATGAATTTTTCCAGATTTTTGTGAATCATTTCTGATTTAATTGAGATTTATCTTTCTGGTTGATCACATGTGGACTTTAAAATTGTCTTGAACTCAGATTGATCATGAAATGAATTTGGTAAATGATATGAATGTGAGACTTTTTGCTATGTGTCAATAATTGTTTGAAGTTTCATCATGTCAAATTTCAGCTTCTGTTTTGAATTATTTCTTCCCCTTTGACCCTAGGCCTTGTCCTAGTGGTTTGTTGCTTATGTTTGAGCTTTGTTTTCAGGTTAAGAAGTACATGGCCATAAGAGGATTGATTCATTTGCTTGAATTGGATTATGTGGTTGATGTTGACTAATCTTGACTTGTTTTATAGGTGGCTCTTAGCTCATTTGAGTTGAGCTTGTGTCTGGCATATTGTTGCATTGCTTGTTTGACTGTGTACTGTTGACTGTTGACTATTGACTGTCTGTTTGACTTTTTGACTTGTATACTGACTGAGTTAGATTGTTTTCAGGTACATAATTTGCTTAAGTTCACTTTGAACTTGCTTTTGCTTGGTTGCTTAACCCATTAGGTATAACTTCTCTTCTTCATGTAGTCTGGAAGACCTGGCCTGTTATGTGGTCAGGCACCTGTCTGAAGCCCTCCTTAAGAGGCAATGCTTGTGTTTGTTTATCTTTGTCCCCTGTACATATCAAAGACCTCCTAAGTGAAGAGGCATTGGCAGATACAAGAGATGTGTAGTCCATCTCCTGCTATTCAGTGTGTCATCCACCTTGCTCACACACCTTGTGTTGATGCATTGTGGATAATAGCCCAAGATCTTTGTTGAGTCAGTCATATGTGGATAGAAGAGTTCCTACTTTCTGAACTCCCACACCTTCTATTATTCAAAGCTCTCCCAGGCCAGGGATAAGAGCTGTGAGGCACACCCCTCACTTCCTATTTCATCTGCTTCACCCTAACTCTCAATGTTAGGGTTAAGAGCTAACTTCACCCTGTTACAGTGGCTTGTTTGTCGAGGTTGACATGACCCTTTGACTAAAGCCTAACCCTGTGTGAGCCCACTTTGTTTGTATATACTGTGTGCTATTTGTGTGTATGCTTGCTCTTGTGCTTTGCCTGTGCTGTTTAAGTTTAGCTTGCTCCCTGTGCAAGTTAGCTAGATACTTCAACCTAGGACCATGGTGAATTTGCATGATAACTATTAGGCTCGAGTTAGTCTCCCTTCTAGTTTGTCATTTCCCAGTCTCTGGATAGGTTAGAAGTTCTTTCCCTGCGTAGGGGAACTACGTCGCCCTGATCCTCATACCAGATGAGGTACGTAGGCAGGAGATGAGCAGATCTCTCCGGGTGCCCTTTTTCTTTTGTACCCCCTTTTTGTGTCTTGTTTGCTTGTTGGAGTCTGACGTAAGTCCAGCGATTGGCAGTCGGTTTCCTGCGTGTGTGTTTGTTGGTTCGGAGTATGATGTAAGTCCAGTGATTGGCATTCGACCTCCATGTTTGCCTGTTTGTGTGGAGTCTGACGTAAGTCCAGCGATTGGCAGTCGGTTTCCTGTGTGGTTTTGTTTGGCGTGCGTTAGCCGAGCTACGAGTGCTCTGATTCTTCTTTAGTCCGAGAAGATACGTATGCATAGGATGCGACATCCTAGCGAGCACGTTTTCCCCTGTCCCGAACTACGTCGAATCTGATGTCTGTGCTTGATAGACTACGTAGGCCCAGGATGCGATATCCTGCCGAGTTAGTTTCTTTTGTTTTCTGTATCTCTTTCAGCCAGTGTTTGATGTTCGAGCAGCGTTTAGCAACCTTTATCCTTCCTTTTGTGCGTGGATTCCGTCGAGTACGACGGATGCGTAGGGGTGCTAATACCTTCCCTTCACATAACCGACTCCTAATCCCATCTTTCTCTGGTCGCGAGACCATGTCTTTTCCAGGTTTACTTCGAGCGTTTCCTTTCCCTTTTTTGGGATAAATAACGCACGGTGGCGGCTTTGTTGTTTCGTTTTCCCGCCGGTTTTTTCGCGTAATGCGACAGCTGGCGACTCTGCTGGGGATCAAGAGAAGTTGACCTCTTGCTGGTCCATCTTCCCTAAGCGAGTCTCTCCTAGCGCTCTCTAGGATAGTGTTTGGTTGCTTTTGCTGTTTTATTTATTGCATTTATGATTATCATGTTGTATATATTTGCATATCTGTTTGCATGCATCATACTATCATTGTGATGTCTTCTGTACAGGTGGTTCCTCTGATTTGGGGTGGGTGTTCTGAGTGGGGCTAAAACCCAGGCCCGAGTATACACCTAGGATTAGTGTGGTCTCATGTTGCCTCTCATGTTAGGTCAACATGTTTTTGGCGACGTGACATACCACAAGCCGGACGAGGTTCATTTGAGAGTGCTCTTCCTTTGTGGAGTATCCACTTTGGTTGATTCACCTCATCTGAGCTATTGACTTCGGTGACCTTTCTTTCCCGGATCTTTGATTTAGACGATCTTAAGAGAGCTGCAACGACACACCCGAAAGGGCAAACCCGTTGAGTATCTTTGCCCGATTGTCGAGACCATTATCCGCCTTAGGATGACCTTGTTAGAATTCACCTGTGAGGGGAGGGTTTGATTCTTGCAAGTACAGGTTTCTGCCAGTGATGTTGTGCTCTTTATTTCTGGACGCCGGAGGTTTGACCCTGGTATTGATCGGAGGGTTTCGTTTATTTCGGATCCCTGGGCTGAATTTGAGGGTACTTACTCAGATGGTGACTTGGTTCAAGATGACTTTGGGTCTCAGATTGACTTTGGGTTTCAGATGAATTTGTGGTTCCGAGTTCAAGCCGAAGCTCTGATCTTGTGCCTTGTGATGCACAGCCCAACCAGTCATGTTCGCATCATTTGCATCATAGCATGTTTATTTTCAAAAAATAATGCATAAAGAGAAAATTAACCCGCATGTGCATATCCTTTATCAAGATCATTCATGATAAAATAGCATCCGCATCATACGCATATCATGCACATATCATCCTTGCATTACAGACATGCTTGGGAGAGACTTCTCACTCTGGTTCCTGTCCAAGGCAGGATTGTTGATCGTCACCCGCACCGCTACTCAACCAGACTGAATCAACAGAGAAGTATGGATCAGGTTCAGGATGAGTTGGCTGAGATGAGGGCTAACATGGCCCAGTTCATGACAATGATGCAGGGTGTTGTGCAAGGGCAAGAGGAGCTGCGCGCCTTAGCCCAGAGACAGGAAGCTGTGATTCCGCCATCCAACCGTGCTTCACCAGTGGGTGTCCCGGTTCATGAGAATATTGCTGCTACTGCTCCCGCCAACGACTATGCTGTGGGTGATGAGTTAAGGGGGATCAGAATCAACGGACAACCTCTTGCTGCAGAGACTGTTAATGCTAGAGTTATCCGGGCTCCGATTCGTCATCCTACTCCGCTTGTTGATAGACAGGAGGACATGTTTACCCTCCTCAGTGAAGATGATGGTGATGTGGTGAGAGTTGAAGAGAGGGACCGTAAAGTTGATGCCCTTGCTGAGAAGATCAGGGCTATGGAATGTCAGAACTCTCTTGGGTTTGATGTGACCAACACGGGTTTGGTGGAAGGGTTGAGAATTCCTTACAAATTCAAAGCGCCCTCATTTGACAAATATAATGGTACTTCTTGCCCTCGCACCCACGTGCAGGCATATTACAGGAAGATCTCTGCTTACACTGATGATGAGAAAATGTGGATGTACTTCTTCCAGGATAGCTTATCTGGGGCTTCCTTGGATTGGTACATGGAGCTTAAGAGAGATTCTATCCGCTGCTGGAGGGATCTGGGTGAGGCCTTCTTGAGGAAATACAAGCACAACATGGACATGGCGCCGAGTCGGACTCAGTTGCAAAGTCTATGTCAGAAATCCGGGGAAAGCTTCAAAGAGTACGCCCAGAGGTGGCGTGAGCTAGCCGCAAGAGTACAACCTCCGATGTTGGAGAGAGAGCTGACTGACATGTTCATCGGAACCCTGCAGGGTGTGTTCATGGACCGTATGGGAAGTTGCCCGTTTGGTAGCTTTTTAGATGTCGTAATCTGTGGAGAAAGAACGGAGAGTCTTATCAAAGCAGGAAAGATACAAGATCCTGGCTCTTCAAGCTCTTCGAATTCTAAGAAGCCATACTCTGGGGCACCCAAAAGGGGAGAGGGTGAAACAAATGCTGTGCACCGTCGTAGGAATATGAACAGAGGACAGTATCGTCAGGCTGCTGTTGTGACTATTCCAGCAACTCAAACTCAACAACAGCAGAGAAGGCCAACTCAGCAATATCAACATCAACAACATCGTCCTCAGTAGCAGGCTTACCAGCCTCACAATGGTAATCAAGCCAGTACGAGTAATGAGAGGAAGAAGATCATTTTTGATCTGATTCCTATGTCATACACAGAGTTGTATCCCTCTTTGATAGAGCGGAACTTGATTACTCCCAGAGACCCTCCGGCTATACCCGTCAACCCTCGGTGGTGGTATAGGCCTGATCAGCATTGTGTGTATCATTCGGGTGCTCCTGGTCATGATGTGGAAAGCTGCTTTCAGTTGAAGAATAAGGTGCAGGACCTTATAAGATCAGGTATTCTGAGCTTCGAGGACTTAGGTCCCCATGTTAATCAAGCGTGAAGATAACAAGTCCCGGGCTGGCGTTGACTTGTCTACTGAGGTCTTCAACGAAAAGGGTTGTTCAAAAGCAGAAGCTGCTGATGCAAAGGATACCGACAGTTGTCATCCCTGGCGGGATCTATCACAATTGGGTCACTGTGGGCGTTCCTACAGTCATTCATAAGTCAGAGGAATAATCACTTTGTTTGAAAACCCTTCTCACATGCCAAAAGGAGAAGTGATGACATTGTTGGCAACATTTGTGCAATGATATATTCATTCAAATAAATTCATGTTAAAACATTTGTTTTTCCATTTGTTTTCCCTTTTCGCTTTTTGCATGAAATTGGTGATCACAAAAAACCCTAAAAACAAGAATAAAAGCAATCTTTTCATCTGCATAACGATTGTCTTGTTTGTTTTCCAAAAAGCTTTTCATATCAAAATCATTATGCAGGTTGATTCTTAAACCCATTGAACATAATGATCCAACGTCATCTCCCAACTTTGAATTCCCTGTATTCGAAGCGGAAGAAGAGGATGTTGAAGGGATTCCTGATGAGATTTCCCGACTTCTTGAGCAAGGAAAGAAGATCACTCAGCTGCATCTCGAGAATCAGCAGAACAGCCAATTGGGGAATTTTTAAAAAAAAAAAAGAGAAAGGAAAAAGAAAGAGGAGGGTGCAAAATTAAGATCAAAATCAAAAGAAAGAAAAAAGAAAGAAAGAAACAAAAGAAAAATAGCACCCTCGAAGTCCCAAGTCGACTGATGCTGAATGGATTCAGAGTCGCTACGACCAACTGAATCTGATCAAAAAGAAGAGATTAACTGCCATGTGTCATGGTCAGTTATATCAGCAGAGAGTGAAGGAAGCATTCGATAAGAAGGTCAAGCCTCGTGTGTTCTGAGAAGGTGATCTTGTGCTCAAGAAAGTCTTGTCTTTCGCGCCCGATTCTAGGGGCAAGTGAACCCAAGCTATGAATGTCCATACGTTGTCAAGAGAGCCTTTTTAGGCGGTGCTTTGACACTTACAACAATGGATGGAGAAGTTCACTCGTCCTATGAATTCCGATGCAGTCAAGAAATACTTCGCCTAAAACAAAAAAGCAGAATGGCTCGCTAAGTCGAATACCCCAAAGGGCGACTTAGGCAAAAAGGAGCGTCTCGGTGGATTGAAAACCCGAAAGGGCGATCCAGGCAAAAGTTAGAGACATTGAAAAAAGGAATCTGCATCCCGCTAGATTGAGCACCTCACACTGGGGAAATCTAGGCAAAAATTAGGGATTTGGCAAGTAACTGCATCCGGACAAGACTGTGTTCTACATCTGTCATCCGCCAGGAATTCTCGATTCGTCGTCGGTTGAAGCTTCAAATACATCGAAATTCAGAATTGGTAGAGAAAAGGTCATTATGTTCAATGTAGCCCTCTTCCAATATATATCACCGATTTCAAACTTGTACAGATCTATGGAGTCCTGCCATTTGCAGACTACCATTCCATCACATCAATTTGAGCTTTTATCCAATTATTTGCACTCTTATTTGTTTCAACTCAACAAATGTTTTGCATGTTTTAATTGATAAAGTATCATTGTTTTCAAAATAAACAAATTTTTCATAAAAATGTTCTTAAACAAAGTGAACATTCACGATGATGGAAGGATACTTAGGAGATCCGCAGTGCTCTCCCAAGGGTGGTATGATTACCAACAGGTAAGACATTTGTTCGTATCTCGAGCATAACTGCATCTTTTCCCTGTAGAATCTCTTATGGTTTCTCCTCAGCGGGGTTGCTCAGTGCAGTGTTGGTTGAAGTTGTTCATCTTCATGTCCCCGGCAGTGCAGCATTCTTCCTCCAAGTTCCTGTTAGCCCTATTGTGGTGCATCCCTAGTAGAGTGCTGTTTGAGCCCTATTGTGGGGCATCCCCATCAAGTTTGCTGTTGGAACACTTTTGTGGGCCAGTTCCCAAGCAGAGTGTTTATTGAAGACTCCAACTTTCGTCTCTCCAACAGAGAAGTCTTCTCCTCTCCCCGACATGGGTGGTTTTCTTTGGAAGATTCGGTATTTTGGTGGATTGATATCCCAGTAATCCGGCATTCCCTCGGATAGATTCCTCAGCAAAGTTGTTGGCATGATGAGCTTTATCAATGCCTATCTATCCTCATCAGAGATCTGGTTGCTTCTTGGTATCTCTGATCTCCAGCATGAGTTGTTGTTGTGGCGTATCTTCCTGTGCTATTGAACTCTTTCTCCGGTTGTGATTAATGGTCCCCCCGGAAGCCTCTTGTGGCCTTCTTCCCCTGCAGGATGACGTTGTTCCCTGACATCCCAGTTTCCAGCAGATCGCGTTTGCTCTCTGGTGACTTTGGCTTTCCCTCTGGAAGAGTAGTACCGGATGGTTGCTTCCGGGACCTATGTGTGTTAAACATGTCTGTTTGTCAGCATTCATCATACATTCCTCATGCATAATGCATACATGCATAATCATAACATTCAGATACTCATGTTGCATCTTTTGCCATGTATCTGTCGATGGTTGTCTCCTGCTAATTGGTGATACAGATCTCCCCAGTAGATCCTCCCCTAGCAGATGTGGGTGTGTCTGATCTCTCCATATAGAGTCGACCCCTTAAGCAGAAAGTGTCTCCCATTTCCTTCTGCAACTCCCCACTAAGTTATATCCTCGTGGATGACGGTTGTTTCCGTTCCCTCCCAACACACATAACGGGATGGGTTTTCCCTATTGAGTTCTTTCCTCATTAGGATGAGTCTTGATTCAGTATGCCTTTTTGGATCGATCCTAAATTGGCTTCCTTGTGGCTGTCTCTTGTGCTTCCCTGTGGTATAAATGAGTAGTTGCTCACTAACCGGCACTCATTCATCTTATCCTCAGCGGAATTTGTGGCCTCTGCCTACTAACCGGTAGATGTAATCCCCTCCTTGTGATTATCATTATCCAATTTTTGGTATTGATATTCCTTTCTCCTTGCGGATATTTGCTTTGATTAAGCAATCTTATCCCCAGCGGGTCTTTCCCTTCCTTTTGGATATTTGCCCCAAGTAAGCAATTTTATCCTCAGTGGGTCCTTTTTCATTCACCGTTTGCTGATAATGTTTGTGGTTTCCCCTTTTGATTGGTCATCTTTGCATACCTAGTCTGGTATCCCGATGCCTTTCTTTTCGGTTGATCTATCCATTTAACAACCTACAACCCGGTTATGGATAATCTTCCATGCGAGTGTATTATCTACGTTTTGACGGCTATAGATAATATATCTCATGCGCTCTTTGGTCAATCTTTTGATTGTTTTCACCATCAGAGTAAGATTCGTATTCCTTTGTTCGGAATCGAATGTCCATCCTTTAACAAGTTTGCCTTCGCTCTCTTCAGGATGATGAGTGTTTTGGAACACACACCAATTCACGATGTCGGTCGATTTATCCTCTAACAACCTACAAACCGGTTAGGGTAATCTTCCATGCGAGTGTATTATCTACGTTTTGACGGCTATAGATAATATATCTCATGCGCTCTTTGGCTGAACTCTTTGTTTGTTTCCCCAACTGAGTAAGATTCGTATTCCTTTGTTCGGAATCGAATGTCCATCCTTTAACAAGTTTGCCTTCGCTCTCTTCAGGATGATGAGTGTTTTGGAACACACACCAATTCACGATGTCGGTCGATTTATCCTCTAACAACCTACAAACCGGTTAGGGTAATCTTCCATGCGAGTGTATTATCTACGTTTTGACGGCTATAGATAATATATCTCATGCGCTCTTTGGCTGAACTCTTTGTTTGTTTCCCCAACTGAGTAAGATTCGTATTTCTTATGGAATCGAATGTCCATCCTTTAACAAGATCGCTTTTCTAGCCCTCTTCAGGATGATGAGTGTTTTGGAACACAAACCAATTCACGCTTTGGTCGGTCACCTGTTTCATGCCTACAACCCGGTATCCTTGGTGTTCCTTCCTGTCTGCTCCCTGTCGTGACTTGGATCCCCAGAGAGTTCTCCTCTCCGTTGGTGTCGATAAACGTCGAGTTTTTCCTAGTTGTCCGTTGACATCTAGTTGTATTTTCCCCACAGGTCATCCGTTGATGTCTTGTTCTCCTCTCCGTTGGTGTCGATAAACTTCGAGTTTTTCCTAGTTGTCCGTTGACATCTAGATGTTTTTTTCCCCAAGAGTTCTCCTCTCCGTTGGTGTCGATAAACGTCGAGTTTTTCCTAGTTGTCCGTTAACATCTAGTTGTATTTTCCCCACAGGTCATCCGTTGATGTCTTGTTCTCCTCTCCGTTGGTGTCGATAAACGTCGAGTTTTTCCTAGTTGTCCGTTGACATCTAGTTGTATTTTCCCCACAGGTCATCCGTTGATGTCTGTTCACCTCTCCGTTGGTTTCGATAAACGTTGAGTTTTTCCCAATCGTCCGTTGACGTTTGGTTGTGATTGGCTTTTTCCCCAGTAACTTCTCCTTCTCCGTTGGTGTCGATAAACGTCGAGCTTCTCCTTCTCCGTTGGTGTCGATAAACGTCGAGCTTCTCCTTCTCCGTTGGTGTCGATAAACTTCGAGCTTCTCCTTCTCCTTTGGTGTCGATAAACGTTGAGCTTCTCCTTCTCCGTTGGTGTCGATAAACGTCGAGCTTCTCCCGTTCGTCCGTTGACGTTTGGTCGAGTTTTCCCATTCATCCGCTGATGACTGGTTACCTCTCCGTTGGTTTCGATAAACGCCGAGTTTTTCCTAGTTGTCCGTTGACATCTAGATGTATTTCTTTTCCATTCATCCGTTGATGTCTGGTTACCTCTCCGTTGGTTTCGATAAACGTTGAGTTTTTCCCATTCGTCCGATGACGTCTGGTTGTATCCCTTTCTTTCCATTCATCCGCTGATGTCTGGTTACCTCTCTGTTGGTTTTGATAAACGTCGAGTTTTTCCTAGTTGTCCGTTGACATCTAGATGTATTTCCCCCAGTCATCCGTTGATGTCTGTTACCTCTCCGTTGGTTTCGATAAACGTCGAGTTTTTCCTAGTCGTCTGTTGACGTCTAGTTGTGATTTCTTCGTTCCCATTCATCGTCTTTCGATGTCTAGATGTGACTGTACCTTTGAGAAAAAATCAAAATCCCCAGTGATAAACATCAGATCCCAGTTGAAGTTACCATTGGTGAATTTTCCTTCTCGGATCCCTGCAAAGTGCAAATTTCTACGGTTCTTTGGTATTCAATCCCTGTTTACCCTGAAAGTCTGACAATCGTTGCTCTCATCCGTTCAGGTTCCCAGCTGATTGAATAGGGGCAGCTGTAGCACCTCAAATTTGCACCTCCCCATTTTGTACATTCATTTTCATTTTAGATCATTAACATTACATTAACATTTGCATAGTCCATCACAGTCATCAGGCAAGATCAATCAAGATTGGTCAGGAGATTCAGTTGTGCAAGCAAGCAAGTGCATTTTCCATGGGATCAAAGCCCTAGGGTTGGTATAATGAGTTCATGTGACCCAAGGATCATTTTGAAGTGGTTTGGTCAAGTATTGGATGTTCAAAGCTCATCAGTCAATGATCAATTCATCTGAAACCTTAGAAAGTCAACAAAAGTCAACTGTCAGTTCAATCATGGATTTGAAGGTGGGAGATGGTTAGAGATGCCTCATTCATGTCCATACAAGTCTCATTTGACATTGCAAACATCAACAATGAAGGATTTGAGGTCAGATCAAAACTTGCCAAAAATAGTAAGTGACCTGTAATTTGAAATTGCCAAAAATGGAAAGGTCTTCTCCTCAAGTTTACATCATCAAGAAAGCTTCAAATGAAATTTTGTCCCACATGAAAGTTGTAGATCTTGCACTCCCATTTCCAAAATGTCCCAGATCATCCATTTCTCATGTGTGGTTGAAAAGATATGGATCAATCATGGCCAAGTGAATTTGAACTTCAAGCATGCATAACTTTCACACCAAGTGTCCAAATGAGATGGCTCTTTTTGCAACATTTTTCTCTTGATCTCTACTATCCAAATCATGCATCATAAGCCATGAATTTCCATCACAAAAATATTTGCCTTTTCATTTGAATTTTGGAGGGAAAGTGGTAATTCAAAAATTATGCATTGCCTTCACATTTTACCAATTACACTTGGCTCCAAACAGCATTTGAAATAATTCCAAGGCTAAATTCGAGCACTATTGCATTGCATTTCCACACATGAGGTGAATTTTCAAATTTGCATAAACACTTGGTTTTCCTTAATCCCTTGGCATTTGGCTAATTGTGATTAACAAACGTGATTAGTACTTCATATAAAAGGCAAAGCATAACAGAATTCATGATTAACACTTCATAATTTCCAGATCTGAAAATTTTCTTCACTTTGTTCTGTCACTTTTTGTTCAATTTTCTCTACATACATTGCCTTGTTCTTGATTAATCCTTCATCCACAAGCATAATTGAACATTTTGGAAGCAAGATCCATCAAGTTTCATGCAAATTCGAAGTTGTTGAGGTTTGCATCCATTAATGGCAGTTGGAGATTTAAGCAATATCAAGCACGATTGAGCACTAAGCCTTCATCCAAATCATCATACAAGAGCTGAGAAACAACTGTTTGGACTTCTCAAGGCTTGAATCAACCTGTTTCACTTCTGCACTTCCAACAAGGTTAGATTTCGAATGTCATGATTCATGAAATAGTTGTATGGATGTTGTAGATCCTTCATCACTGAACATGCTGAGCTTTGTTTCATTAAGATCCATGCAGAAATGAGATAGATATGGTGATTTGAAGTTTGACACATAAAACTTGATCCATTCGTTTTGCATGATATATGTTAAATTAGGTTAAATTGAGCTTTGATTGTTGATGTATGTTGAAAGACGAGTCCAATGGTATGCTGGTTTTGAATTTCTGGACGATTGTGTTCTTGAGCTCAAGAACACGATGAACATTGATGAAGAACCTAGGGTTTCTGTTTCCAGGCCATGTTTGATCTTCTCCCGCGTGCTCTGCATGCGTTTGTATGTTTTTGCTCATGTATTGGTACACTTGGCACGGGCGTGGCGTATTGATTGGCCAGGAATGATTTTCACTGCCACATAAGCTTTAGTGAAACGGTGCGTTTCACTAGGAAACGCGCCCAATTCAAATGTTAGCACGCTTCGATTCCCTGCTGAGACATTTCAAAGTATTGCCTTTGCATTTTTATTCCATTTATCATCCATGTTCATACATGCCTCATTCATGTTTTTTTATTTTTCATTCACTTCCAAATTTCATAACTCCATGATTAATGATCCAAATAATGTGGGATTTTTTGCATCTTGCTCCTTGTTGTTTCTAGTTTTTTATGAGTATTTTTCCACAATTTGTGCCTGGCTGGAATTAAATTTGGCCTAGGGTTTGTATGTATGTATGCCTTTTGGTACCTTGCTTACCATATGCTTTGTGAAGCCCTCCTTAAGAGGCAATGCTTGTGTTTGTTTATCTTTGTCCCCTGTACATATCAAAGACCTCCTAAGTGAAGAGGCATTGGCAGATACAAGAGATGTGTAGTCCATCTCCTGCTATTCAGTGTGTCATCCACCTTGCTCACACACCTTGTGTTGATGCATTGTGGATAATAGCCCAAGATCTTTGTTGAGTCAGTCATATGTGGATAGAAGAGTTCCTACTTTCTGAACTCCCACACCTTCTATTATTCAAAGCTCTCTCAGGCCAGGGATAAGAGTTGTGAGGCACACCCCTCACTTCCTATTTCATCTGCTTCACCCTAACTCTCAATGTTAGGGTTAAGAGCTAACTTCACCCTGTTACAGTGGCTTGTTTGTCGAGGTTGACATGACCCCTTGACTAAAGCCTAACCCTGTGTGAGCCCACTTTGTTTGTATATAGTGTGTGCTATTTGCGTGTATGCTTGCTCTTGTGCTTTGCCTGTGCTGTTTAGGTTTAGCTTGCTCCCTGTGCAAGTTAGCTAGAAACTTCAACCTAGGACCATGGTGAATTTGCATGATAACTATTAGGCTCGAGTTAGTCTCCCTTCTAGTTTGTCATTTCCCAGTCTCTGGTTAGGTTAGAAGTTCTTTCCCTGCGTAGGGGAACTACGTCGCCCTGATCCTCATACCAGATGAGGTACGTAGGCAGGAGATGAGCAGATCTCTCCGGGCGCCCTTTTTCTTTTGTACCCCCTTTGTGTGTCTTGTTTGCTTGTTGGAGTCTGACGTAAGTCCAGCGATTGGCAGTCAGTTTCCTGCGTGTGTGTTTGTTGGTTCGGAGTATGATGTAAGTCCAGCGATTGGCATTCGACCTCCATGCTTGCCTGTTTGTGTGGAGTCTGACGTAAGTCCAGCGATTGGCAGTCGGTTTCCTGTGTGGTTTTGTTTGGCGTGCGTTAGCCGAGCTATGAGTGCTCTGATTCTTCTTTAGTCCGAGAAGATACGTATGCATAGGATGCGACATCCTAGCGAGCACGTTTTCCCCTGTCCCGAACTATGTCGACTCTGATGTCTGTGCTTGACAGACTACGTAGGCCCAGGATGCGATATCCTGCCGAGTTAGTTTCTTTTGTTTTCTGTATCTCTTTCAGCCAGTGTTTGATGTTCGAGCAGCGTTTAGCAACCTTTATCCTTCCTTTTGTGCGTGGATCCCGTCGAGTACGACGGATGCGTAGGGGTGCTAATACCTTCCCTTCGCATAACCGACTCCCAATCCCATCTTTCTCTGGTCGCGAGAGCATGTCTTTTCCAGGTTTACTTCGAGCGTTTCCTTTCCCTTTTTTGGGATAAATAACGCACGGTGGCGGCTCTGTTGTTTCGTTTTCCCGCCGGTTTTTTCGCGTAATGCGATAGAAGGTTGTCTTCAGTTCGATCAGACTCGTCCAGTAAGGAATGATGTGTCGAAAATAACGTTTTATTTCACTCCTGAAGAAATATATGTTCCCGAGAGACCCGCTCCGACAATAATATATTTCCCAGAAAGTCCAGCACCAATTGACTCTGACAACCCTCAACCGACTTTGATTGGTCCGATCACCATCACGGTACCAGGACCTGTTCCGTATGAGAAAGACAGTGCTATCCCGTGGCACTATGGGGCTGATATCTACTACCAGGGGCAGAAAGTTAACGAAGAAGACATTGACATTGGTAGCTCCGCTGTAGACAATGTTGGAGGAATTGGTGGCTTCACTCGCAGTGGACGCCTATTTGCACCATCAACATTGCGCACGAATGCTGAAGCTGAGGCAGCTGCCAAGGCTAAAGGAAAACAGGTATCCACCGAAGAGGTTACTACCGAGGAAGCTCCTCCTAAGACCGCATTCGAGAAGGAAGTGGATGAGTTTATGAGGATTATCAAGAAAAGTGACTACAAGGTAGTCGACCAGCTAAATCAGACACCCTCAAAGATCTCCATTCTCTCACTATTGATGTGCTCTGAGGCACACAGAGCAGCCTTGTTGAAAGTACTGAATATGGCTTATGTTCCCCCAGAGATAAATGTTGACCAGCTGGAGTCAGTAGTTTCGAATGTACACACTAGCCATGCGCTAGGTTTCACCGATTATGACCTAACATCTGAGGGCAAGAATCACAACAAAGCCTTGCATATCACAATGGAATGCAAAGGGACGATGCTTTCCCATGTTTTGGTTGATACAGGTTCTTCTCTGAATGTTCTCCCAAAGAAAGCCTTAACGAAGTTGGATTGCGATGACGCCACCCTGAGGCCGAGTAATTTAGTTGTAAGGGCTTTTGATGGCTCTAAGCGAGCTGTTTGTGGCGAAGTTGAGTTTCCAGTTAAGATTGGACCGCAGGTATTCAAGAGTACCTTTTATGTGATGGATATCCAGCCTGCCTATAGCTGTCTACTAGGTTGACCCTGGATTCATGTTGTCGGTACTGTTACTTCTACTCTCCACCAGAAGCTCAAATATGGACTAGAAGGTCAGATCGTCACCGTCTGTGGTGAAGAGGATATTTTTGTTAGCCACCTGTCTACATTTAAGTATGTGGAGATGGATGGCGAGATGCATGAGATGCTGTGTCAGGGCTTCGAAGCCATAAACATCAGTGAGGTCGTGCCCGAAACTGTCTTTTCACCTGAGTCTGAGAAGGTCGGGACTTCTATCTCTTCATACAAGCAAGTTTGGATTGGGGTATACTCCGGGGTCTCAGAAGAATGAAGTCGGTACTTTCTCCAGCGGGGGTTTGGTTTCTCCCCACACTGTCAATGTTGCAGATGAAGACAAGGCTGATAGCGACTGTGACTTAGATAGCTGGATTCGCCCGTGTGTCCCAGGAGAAAAGCTCGACAATTGGTCGTCTGAAAAAGTCGTCTGGTTTACTCTACTGAAGGAGTAATTTTTATTGTTTTCCTTTTATCACATGCATAACAAAGTCTTACACTTTGACCAAGGTGTAATGACTCATCTGTAGGGCCATCCATTTAGTTACATTTCGCAATTATTTTCATCATCAATAAAGGACAGCTTTTGCAAACAATTTTGTGTTCTCTTTCTTTCAATTATTTTTACTTTTACAAAAACGGAAATGTTTCTTTTTCATGTTTCTTTTTCGTTTTTCTTTCCAAAAAACACCTCGTAAAACTGATCACCCGGATCTCACTGCTAACAACACTGTTATGGCCAAGTATGACTTCGACAACCCTATCTATCAAGCCGAAGAAGGGGTTGAGGAAGATTGTGAATTGCTTGAGGAGTTAGCCAGGTTGTTGAAACAGGAGGACCGAGCTATCACACCTTATCAGGAGGTGGTTGAGACTATCAACATTGGTACCGAAGGCGACAAGAAAGAGATCAAGATCGGGGCCAATCTACAGGCCGAGAGGAAAAGACCGTTGATCATGTACTTGACTGTGTTAGAAAGGTCAATGGGTTGTGTGCTCGGTCAACATGACGAGTCAGGTCGAAAAGAGCATGCAATATACTACCTTAGCAAAAAGTTTACCGACTGTGAACAAAGATACTCACTGCTCGAGAAAACTTGCCGCGCTTTGGCATGGGCTGCTCGCCGACTAAGACAGTATATGTTGACTCACACGACTCTATTGATATCAAAGATGGATCAAGTCAAGTATATTTTTGAAAAGCCATCAGGGTTGCTAGGTGGCAAATGATGATGACAGAGTATGACATCCAATACACTTCACAAAAAGCCATCAAAGGAAGTGTCTTGTCAGACTATCTTGCCGCGCAACCGATTGATGATTACCAACCTATGAGGTTTGACTTTCCTGATGAAGACATCATGTTTCTCAAATCGAAAGATTGCGAGGAACCACTCTCGGAGGAGGGGCCTGACCCTGAATCCAAATGGATTATGATGTTTGATGGGGCGGTCAACGTCAATGGTCACGGAGTTGGTGCAGTGTTGATCACACCGGAGGGGGTTCATATGCCATTTTGTGCTAGAATAACTTTTCCCTGCACCAACAATGAAGCCAGACGAAGCAGAATGGGTCCGTTCTCGATACAATCAGGTAAGCCTAGTTGAGGAAAAGAGACTAGCAGCTATATGCCATGGCCAACTATATCAGAGACAGAGGAAGAGAGCGTTTGATCAGAAAGTGCGCCCTCGGGAGTATCGAGTCGGTGAATTGGTACTCAAAAGAATTCTTCCTCCCAACACAGATCACAGGGGCAAATGGACACCGAACAACGAGGGTCCATACGTGGTTAAAAGAGTTTTCTCTGGCGGAGCTCTGATGCTAACAACCATGGATGGCGAAGACTTCCCGTCCCCTGTCAACTCAGACGCAGTTAAAAAAATACTTCGCATAAAATAGATCCGTCGGACAGTAAAAAGAATAATCCAGGCAAGAAAGGGGCATCCCGACGAACCAAAAAAAAGAATGAAGAGATTCGGGCAAAAATTAGGGATATAAAAATCAAAAAAAATGTACACCCGGTGATTCGAAAACCCGAAAGGGCGGCTGAGGCAAAAAAGGGTATCCCGGTGGATTGAAAACCCAAAAGGGCGGTCCACGCAAAAGTTAGGGAATAAGCGAATAACTGCGATCTGAGTTCATCCGTGTTATATCACCGTTTCATTCAATATGGCAATCTTCGAAGGTAAAAGATCGACTAATCATCCACTTCAGAAAGCAAGATAAGCAGAGCGTCTTGAGGACATACGAGCCATAGTAGAGTCGAAACTCGGTGGGACCCCGTTTCCACATTGCCATTAGGATAGTTTCTCTTGTTCAATTTATAGCGATCGCCTTTTTCCAGGGATCAGCTTCCTGATGTACTCGCCTATTCCTGGCACAAATTTTTCAACCAACAAAAGTCGAATAATTCAGTTAAAAAACCTCTTTACTTTTCATTTATCAGTTTGTTTGCAAAAGATGTCTGAATTCTTGAGGAAACATATTGCATCTGAATGTAATGGTGGCTTTTGCAGATGACTTGCGCAGGAAAACAGTCAAAATTGCTTTGAATGTGCTTAATCCCGGACGGTGAATTCAAACCGAGTAATTCCCCGGGGCATACGTGTATTTTTTGGTTACAGGTCACAGGAACCGGATGCCAAGTCATGAATCCTCACCCCCAAGCGGTTGACAAAGCCTTTCCTCTGCAGAGCAAGTTCCCCAGTAGAGTTGACAGTATCCAGACTGTATATCCCCAGTAGAGTTGACAGTATCCAGACTGTATATCCCCAGCGGAGTCGACAGTGCCAGACTGTATCTTCCAAGCAACAGCGGAGTAGTCGCATACCCAACAGACAAGAGGGTGGTGTTCCCAGTGTTCATCTCGTCCCCAGCAGATTATTTTTTTTAACAGATTTGTTTTAATCCCCAGCCTGAGGACGATTAGCAAGTTCATATCCCCAGCAAAGGTCGATTCCTACGACATTTCCCCATGAAGTGCTTTCCTCACAGACTCTCCTCGCAGAGCCTCGCCAAGCAAAGTTTCCATAGTTGATACTTCCCTAGCAAGGTCAACTTTTCAAAAAAGGCCAATTTATTTTCGGTGGCTCCCCGGTCCCGGCAGACGGATCGTTCCCCACAGAGCATTCAAGGATTGATACAACAATCCGCTCCCTGCCAGAGTTGCTTCCCTAAGCAGATTTCTTTTTTCTTTTGCACCATGCATAACATTTGCATTTGCATTTGCATGCATATCAAACATACATATAAGCTGATAAACAGGTTCTTCAAAGCAGACTGAAAAATTACTTTACAACCAAAGTCATGAGATTCGGCCAGAGGATCAAGTGTGTGTGTGACCCAGCATGAGGGTCATTTCGAAGATTCAGCCTGAGAATCATTTTCCAGAGATCCAGCCTGAGGGTCATTTTGAAGATTCAGCCAGAGAATCAAAGAAAATAGATTCAGCCAGAGAATCGAAACAAAGGAGATCTAGCCAGAAGATCGAAGAAGATCTAGCCAGATGATCGAAATAGATTCAGCCAGAGAATCGAAACAATTCAGATCTAGCCAGAAGATCGAAGAAGATCTAGCCAGAAGATCGAAGCCAGGTCTAGCCCGAAGACCGGAAATAGATTCATCCAGAGAATCGAAACAATTCAGATCTAGCCAGAAGATCGAAGTAGATTCAGCCAGAGAATCAAAGAAAATAGATTCATCCAGAGAATCAAAACAAAGGAGATCTAGCCAGAAGATCGAAGAAGATCTAGCCAGAAGATCGAAGTCAGGTCTAGCCCGAAGACCAGAAATAGATTCAGCCAGAGAATCGAAACAATTCAGATCTAGCCAGAAGATCGAAGTAGATTCAGCCAGAGAATCAAAGAAAATAGATTCAGCCAGAGAATCGAAACAAAGGAGATCTAGCCAGAAGATCAAAGAAGATCTAGCCAGAAGATCGAAGAAGATCTAGCCAGAAGATTGAAACTGTATCCAGCCCGAGGATCAAAATTAACATCCAACCAGAGGACTAAATTGAGTATAGATTCAGCCAGAGGATCGGAACTCCAGATTAAGTCAGAAGACTGATTCAGATTCTGCTAGAGGATCGGAAGAGAAATAAACAGCGCGGTGTATTTCAACATTTTTGTGGTGTTCTCGGAGCGCAAATTTTCGGTCTGTCTTTGGTATTCAATCACAGCTCACCCTGTTTGTCTGATAAGTTGTTCGCTTTCATCCTGCTCGGGTTAGCTGATGACTGAATAGGGGCAGCTGTAACACCCCAAATTTTTCCCTCCTTATTCACGCATTCATTTTTAGGTCATTTAACATTAGATGCATTGCATTTCATCATGTCAATCGGGATTAGCTCCAAGAAGCTTGAACATCATCCAGGACACTTTGTGGGTTCTATTTAGATGATCAGTCGACACAAGGGAAAGACTTGAGTTACTTCCAACAGGGGTCTATTCGTCAGTCAAAACGTTAATCTTGAATGAGCAAAGGTTTGTTCATGAGATGTCATGCTCGCTAGGCGAAGCCCACGTGTTATGCAAACAAAAAACACAAAAAAAAATTTAAATAAATAAATAAAAGAAAAATCTCAGACTTGGACCTCTCTCAAAAGCCCACTAAGCTACCAATATTAGGCTATAAATACTAGAGTTTTCATTGAAACAAAACCCTGGACAAAACCTGGAGAGAAACCTAGATAGAGAGAGTGAGAATTAATCTGCAGCAACCTCCAGGCAACTCTGAAAGGTTCATTCTGACTCACACACTTTCAGCTCAAGCAAACCCTAACATTGGTTTGCAAATCCAGCCGTGCCATTTGATTTCAACCGATCTCTCCAATCAGGTTTTCTCTTATTCCCATTACCTTTGTGCTTTGAAGTTGAATACTCTGAATGTTTGAGGTATGATGGATGAATTTCATTAGGTTTTTGCCCACGGGTTCATAATTATGTATGAATGTATAAATAATGCCTTGAATGCTTAATCGTTTAATTTCTGAAGTGTATGCCACAGGGTTTGAGGTTTCTGAAACCATACTGTTATCCATGAAAAATCCAAAACCCGCAGGCGCTCGCGACCACCTTCGCTAGGCGAGCACGCAGCTACGCTTTGCTAAGCCTTCGCTAGGCGAGACAGTAGCGATCGCGACAGTAGCATTTGCTTTTTTCTGTTTTGCTCTAATCTGACTTACGTTTGTCATAACATGTTTTCTCCTAATCCTTTCTCATTTGAAGTCGATAGAAAAAATTATTCAAGGTGGAAGAAGTGAACATTTGACTTAGGACTTAGAAAATTTTCAAATATGTTTGATTTTCCAAACTTCCACCTCAAAATTAATCATGATTTAAGCTTCAAATGAAAATGTGTTCAACATGAAAGTTGTTCCCCTTGATCTCACCTTTCTAATAAGTCCAAGATCATCTCATTTGGATTAAAATTAAGGGACTTGCTCATGGGTGTAATTTAAAGCACCATTTGGATAATTTCGGGTTCCAATTTTCACACACATTTGCATGAGCTTCTAACATGATTTCAACATGAAGTACATGGAACTTTGGATCAGATTACATCATCTCATGGGCCTAGTGCACACCCATGCATCCATGTAAGAGAGGAATTCATTTTTTTCTTCCAAAATTGGAAGTGTGTGAAAAGCACTTGGTAGCCTATAAATGCATGACCCTGGTGATCAGAAATGGGATCCTCTTGCCCAAGCTTCGACCCCCTTTCTTTCCTAAACACCATTGAAAGGATAATCTTGAATACTTCTGGAGAAATCGAGTTTCAATTCTCATTCTGTTTTAGAATTGAAACTCCAAGAGTCCAAGCTTTTAAACCATCCAAATCATCTCCTGCAAGCTTCTAGACTCAAGCCAAGCCAAATTGGAAGCAAGATTAAGCTAAATAGAAGCTCCTCGAAGGTGAGATTTCATAAACTTTTCTTCTTCGATTCTCCCTCATTTCTCATTCATTTTGATTGTTTGTTGGTTTGCTGAAGTCCTACCAATGTAGGCAACAAGATTGAGTTGCTTTGAGGTCAAATCGAAGCAATTCAGTTCATGATACTCAAAATTCAAATCCCTGTATCTTTTTATATACTTGGAATTGGACAAAATTGAGGTCAGATTTGAGCTCCTGAGCGTTTTTCTTTAAATCCATGTCTTGATTTTTCATTTTTGTGGAGATTGGTGGTGGACCAGTCCGGTGAGGTCCACCGGAGAAGACAACCGGAGCCCAAGCTTCGGTGGTGTGGTGGCATGCTCCTATCCATCAGATATTCTCTGCAGATTCTAATCTCATGTGTAGCCTATGCCGTGTTGACTGCAGTTCATCATGGAACGCGCGCTTATCACCATCTGATTTGCCACCTCAATTAATGTGGGAGATCAGATGGCTCTCATTTTTTTTGAATTTATGAATATTTCATTTAATCCATTATTTTAATTAATTTATATTAATTTCATTATTAATCCAAAAAATATGGGACTTTCACCAAAAAATTTCAAATATTTTCCTCTTTCATTTTTTGAATTAAAATTGTTTTTTGGATTAATATTGATATTTTTCAGGATTTAATTGTTTCTATGCATATTTTTATTGTTTTCAAAAATACTTCTGACTTTTCAAAAATTATAAAATTTTTTGTCCAAGGTCCATTGACTTTCATTGACCTAGGATAAATCTCTTCGCCATTTATTTGGTGTTTTGAAGAGGTTTTAGGTTTTTGATCAAACATTATTTAATTTAAATGTATTTTAATTTGATTTTTTAATTGATTAATTGTGAATAATTTGTGTTGAGCCATTTTTATTGACTTGTGAAGTTTGACTATGTGTTTGGGCCTTAGTCAATGTTGATTTGACTTTTGTTGGACTAAAATCATTGGATCTAGGGGATTGATGAAATGTGCATTTCATCTCCCAAAATGAATGAATGATTTTAATTTGATAAAATTCCTCCCATGACCAATTTGTGTTTGTCTCATCTCCCCTCTCTCTTCATCTCCAATCCCATTCTATCCCATCCCTTCCATTGGCCAATGAAATCTCAATATCCTAAGGCTAATTAGTTCATCAATAACTTATGTTAGATGAACCAATATAAGTATGGATGAGATTAGGTCCATCCTTTGATCATTTTATTTTTGAGTGTGGTATGTTTTAGGAGTGTGGTTCATTATACCATATTTCTAACATGCATTAGCACCTAAATTTCTATTTCCCGACCTCAGATGGTTGAGACTTCTACATAAGTCCAATTACGATTGCTTAACATAACGCTAAATTTTGACCCAAACGGCATAACATTCTAGTAAGTGGGATTGTAAGTCTCCCCCTTTCATGGTATTGTATGGAAACTTGGCCTTTTTTCCTTCATTTAGAAGATGTCTTGGTTCAAGGATCCATGTTTATGAATAGAGGGCTGAGTGTTCTCCAAAGAATGACTTAAACAATTGAAAAGCAAAACTTCACTAACATCTAATCAACAAACATTTGACTAACTTCTATTATCATTACTTTTAATTTCAAATCATTTACTTTATGTCATTTAAATTCAAGTCATTTACCATTTTCCATTTACATATCATTTAACTTGTTTATATTTATGCCATTTTCCCTTTGCTCATTTGAGCCTATATCGTGATTGTCTATATTTGTTTGTGTATCCTGTTTGTGTTTGTGGTCTTAGGACCTTAAAATAATTAATAAACAAGAAAAAACCCAAAAAATATTTGTGTGAACTGTTGGATGTGATCTGAGCTTTAGACTTAGAATTAGGCAACATTCCCTATTCAAAAGGACTTGGCCAATGCCAACATTTCTGAAACCAAGTTATTATGATTTGAGCTCTCATCTGATGTAAGTATTGTGATCCAGTTGAGTTCATCTGCCACATGGTCTTGATGCAATGTTACTTTGAACCTGTGTCTAATGCCTTATTCTGAGCCATTCAAGGAGTATGTCATCTTATATAGGGGAAGATTAAGAAGAAGACTATGAATTTGCTAGCTTGAATGTAGCTATCTTTATTTGATGCCTTGCTCTTCATCTTTCTACTTCTCTATTGATATTGCTTGATTCTAAAGTCCAGAGGGAAAATGGGTTTTTATATGACACTCTTGTCTATTGCATTACATCCCATTGGTCTGATCTTTTCAACTCTTAACTTTTAAATTTCTATGCTTAGGATTAGTCTCTTCGTCTCCTCCCATTTCTTATATTTTAAATCTCTCCCCCTTTTCAAAATCTTCTTTGCTTGTGATTTCTAAACTTAGACTTTATTGCAAATTAGAAACTTTGGCCTTATGCCATTGCATTTTTGAACTCTTTTCTTAAATCATACTTGTAAATGAACTTAACCATATTGACTTAAAATTTCAAAATACAAAAAGAACTAACATTCATTCAAAAAAATTTAGGCCTTTTTTGACTCCTTTAAAACTTAAACTTTTGTTAAAAGCAAATTCACTGACTTTGAAATTGTTACCACGAACTACGAGGTTTTGATCCCTCATTTGTATGTTGGTACGCAGGCACAAGTCCGAAGGTCTTGTCAAACATAAAAATATAATCAATGAATTATTTTCTCATCCCCACACTCTATTTTTCTCAAACGTCTTTTATACCAAAAACACATACGCACATAAAAAAGGGCTCTCTAGGAGTACCTAGGACACTTTGGGTGCTAACACCTTCCCTCTGTGTAACCAACCCCCTTACTTGTAATCTCTGGCATTTTATTAGTTTTGATTTGAAAAATTCTTATCTTTGGGTTTTTTTTCATAATTTTCCCTTTTCCTTTGGAAACAATAAAAGCATGGTGGCGACTCTGGTTTTATTAAGGTTAAGCTTATCCATGGCTTGATGGTCATGAATTTACCGCTACATGATGTAAAGGGTGTGAAGGTATACATTAATGTGTTGTCAGGTGGAAAAAACACAAGAGGGAAGTGAAGATGGAATGAAGTTGTGGAAAGAGAGATGTTGTATATGGTTCGGTTGCAGGTAGTTGAAGGAGGATGTTTAGTTATTTTAAAGGTTGGTGTATGGTGGTCGTGAATAGTGAGTTGCAGGGAGAGTATTATGGTGAGGTGAGTGTTTTTAGTGTAGTGAAGAGAGGGTTAAGGGTGCATTTGGCAAGGAGATGAAAATGATGGAGGGAATAGGGTAGAAGAGTGGCATGCGCAAGAATGAAGGTGCCAATTTACCAATCAGGATCTGCCAACTTCTTCCCCTTTTCATTTTTACATTTTTTTGAGATTTATGAAATTGAGAGATGGATTGGAATGTGGTATTAGGCATCACTACGTGTCCTGGTTCTATTTATATTAGAAGATTAGGGTTTAATTTTAGTTAAATGTCAATCATACCCCTAGATATTTTGTTAGGTGGTCAAGCTAAGTTCAAAAATAAATGAAATAAAATTTAATCTTTTTAATAAAAACAAATAAAATTAATTGATTAATTATTTGTCTCTATTTATTTTTTCTTGATATTTTTATAAAAAAATAAAATAAAAGGAATTAAAATGAATTAAAATCGAACGCGAAAATGCAAGAAAAAAAATAAAATTAACAAAAAAAATAATCTACGCGAAATAAAGTTCCGTAAAACAGACAGATGCAGATAAAATTTTGTAGTAGAAAATGCACGGATGAAAAGGCTTACATGATCAAAATGTGAATGTAAACATGGGCAAAAAAATAAATGAGCACGCCCGATTGAACTACACGAATCTTAAATCAAAAAAATAAATAGTTGCAGGGCCGACGTTGAAATTTTTTACTGTTAATTTTATGCCCAATTGAAAACTAATTCAATTGGTCTATCTATAAAATCAAAATTTTATTATGGTTGAAGTTTTAGGCATTATGCTTAAAGAAATGTCATGATATGCAGATGATGCAAATGTCCTGTAAATGCATTGATTTATTGATTTAGGGGCAAAATTAGGGTACGATAATTGCCCATATTTAAACAGCTTTTCCACTTGACATGAGCGATGATAATCCTGATAGAATCATGGTGAATGCTATTTAAATACAGAAAGCCCCAAATGTTGTCCCTGGATGCAATGAAATGATATGATATGTTATGAACCCTAGCAAGATGTCTTATGATGGATGAAGAATGAAAGATGGGGAATAATGAATATATGTGGTAATGAGGGTCCACAAGGAATGATATGTTAAACAGGGTGACAGACTTGCTGAGGATAAAGATCCCACTGGAGAAATTCAAATGGAAGTTAATTGGGAAATATTCAAAAGTGGGTTTCATCAACTTGTTAGAGATGGTAAAAAAATGCTTAAGAATAAATCTAAAAGGTTTTGGAAATTTCTAACTAGAATTTCATCCAAATACAGACTCTGGAGATTCTTAAGAAAGAATTCATCCAAGACAAGATTATAGAGATTTCTAATTAGAAATTCAGCCAAATAAAGACTCTGGATATTCTTAAGAAATAACTCATCTGAGACAGGAGATTGGATATTCTTAAGAAAGAATTTATCCAAGACAAGATTCTGGAAATTTCTGATTAGAAATTCATCCAAACAAGGACTCTGTGGACTCTTAAGAAACAGTTCATCCGAGCACATGTTCTAGAAATTCCTTAAAATAAAGAGTCATACAATCGACTTTCTAGGAATATATTAAAATAACCCGATATATATCTCGGAGAGTAAGAAATATAAATTCTTTATAGGTGCCAAAGTCGGACTTTCAGTCAAGGGATAAATTGTTGATTACAACAAGACCTTAGTCACTGAAAATGAGCATGACGTATACTTCGGGCTATGTATGATTTTGAATTTTGCTTCTATACATGATATATGAATGATTGTTGCATACAAATGTTGATGCTTATAAAGAATGAGAGTTTATAGAGGTTTTTTATGGAGGATGTTGGTAATAACCAAATTTGGAGGTGGGTGTCCATAACAACCGTATTATGAAATGGATATCGGTGACAACCAGACTTTGAAATTGATGCCGGTAACAATCGGATTATGAAATAGATGCAGGTAACAACCGAATTATGAAATGGATATCGGTGACAACCAGACTTTGAAATGAATGTCGGAACAACCAGACTTTGAAATGGATATCGTTGACAGCCAAACTTTGAAAATGGATGCTGGTTATAACCGGACTTTGAAATTGATGTTGGTAACAATCGTACTTTGAAAATGATTCAGGTAATAACCAAACTTTGAAATTAGTCCCGATAACAACTAAAATTTGTAAAGGATGTTGGCATCAACCGGACTTTGAAATGGATGCCGATAACAACCATACTTTTGGTCGTAGCCGATAACATATGGACCATGGGGTAGACACCAATAAAAATTGGGCTTTGGTTTTGGAGATTATATTAAAAATTGGACTTTGTTTGGTGAATTGTCAGAGGAGAATTGGATTTGAAGGATAGATTACCAGACGTGAATTGGTTTTTGATGAAGTTTCCAGACGAGAACTAGTTTTTTGTTTTTTAGATGCAAGCTGACTTTAAATTAATCTATCGGATGAGAGCTGGTGAAAAAGATTAAGTTGCTAGACAGGAACTAGTTTTTTGTTTTCCGGATGAGTACTGATTTTAAAATAGACTACATGACATGAACAAGTTTTGAAAACTAACTGCCAGACGGGAATTGTTTTTTTAATCGACTATCAAAGTGGAACTGGTCTTTGAAATAGACTACTAGATGGGAACTAGTTTTTGTTCGCTCGTCAGGAAGAAACTAACTTTCTGATAATCTACCAGACAGGAATTGGTGAAAAGATTAAGTCGCCAAACGCGAATTGGTTTTAAAATAGACTACTAGGCGGGAAATGGTTTTACAATGGGCTACCAGACAGGAACTGATTTTTGAATTAGACTACCAGATGGAAAATGGTTTTGGCTTTATTTTCATATGAGAATAAACTTTAAAATATGAATATCGGACGAGGATTATAAATAATTTACCGTCAAATGGGATATGACTTTGCAATTTAACTGTCAGACGGGAACTAACTATTGAATAGGCTATCAGACGAGAACTGGTTTTGATTTACTATCAGATGGGAACTGACTTTGAAATTTGAATACCAGACGGGAACTGGCTTGGAAATTTGATTTTCAGATGGGAACTGACTTTCAAATAGTCTGCTAGTTGATAACTGGTTATTGATGTTTGATCTTTCATCCATGTGTTACAAGGGTTTTTGATGGTGTCAAATCCATGCTACTGGGCATGCCCGAGGAATGGGATGAGATACATGGCTTGATGCTTAAGTGAAGTGACATAATTAATGCATGAGAATTATTTATGCAATGACTCAAAGGTTTCTAAAGTGCCTCTGTGGTGGGTAATAGAAGGAAGGGTTCTTTTACAACAAAGCTTCTTTGTCAAAAGGCAAAGGTTAAGATGGGGTGCTAGCATGATTCCCCACACTCATTTCAAAATCAATGGTTGCTAATGTACAACAAATTTTGCTAGATAAGCTTGAAGGTGTGCAGAGAGCTTGTCCTTCTGTGGCTCATCTTGCCTAAGTACTTTGGACCGTTGAAGAAATTTAACCCTGAAGGAGTTCAGAAACAACTTGCCATGACCTTGGGGTGGCTTGCCCCAATATTTTAAACCTTGAAGTGGATATTGACTAAACCATTCTTGGGGTGTTTAGCTTTACTATGCTATTGAGGTGGATTTCCCCAGTATGAGTTTTGAGGTGATTCTCCCAAATTGAATGAGTATGAAATAATACGGCCCCTGATTATCTGATGCTTTGAGAGATTTAGATTAATATTGATCGACTGACCCGTGGAGGGTTGGCATCACTAGGATATTGAGGTGACTTTCCCTAGTATGAGTTTTAAGGCGATTCCCCAAGATTGACCGAGTATTAAAACAATTTCCCCCTAATAAACCAATGCTTGGAAATTTGTCTCAGATTGACGAATTCTTGGGAGTGATCTTCCCCTAATCAATTGAGTCTCTAAGTGACTTTTCCTTGATCCATAGGGTTTTGAGGTGGTATTTATTCTAGTTAGCATCGACGAATGATCAAGTTTCTCTCTGATGGCTTCTTGTTGGAATTTCCCTGCTGCCAAGTACTGACTTGTAGTTAAAATTGTTCACTCAAAAATGGTAATTTTAATGCAATGCTCATGCAGGTTTAAAAAAATCATTATTAAAATGATGTGATGGTGTGTAACGAGTGGACCACGAGTCCAAATGTAATTCTGATTTAGATATTCATAGTGCGGAAGATACTGTGAGAACATGATATCAATACACATGATTAGCAAATATCTAGGAGTCAGTTTAACGTAACCTTGTTGTAGTATGCTTTCAAAATAAACTCTGCTTTAATTAAGTCTGTTTAGAATTGTAAGGTGTCCCGGTTCATGATTTTTGAAACAAAAAGATATAAGGCCCCAACTTCAATTTTAACCCATCCATTCTCCTTGATGATCTCCAGCGATACGTTCAGTTAATTTGACACACACATTTAACTTTCAATAGAGGTTGAAGGTGTAAGGTGAACTGAAGATTCAAGATCTAATGAGATTTTCTTAAAATGGCAGTCACTTTATTTATTTTTTGTCTAGAATTTTGGTGACCCTTAGATTCTTGATATTATGGTCATCTAATCTTATTTTTTCTTTGTTTTTGTTGAGGAATTAAAAGACCTCTTTTGATTGATTTTTTTGCTTTTATCTTTAATTTTTTCCTTGACCGCTTCTTTGAAGCTTTCAATCCACCGGGATGCCATGGTTTTTTCCTAATTCGCCTTTTCTGGTGTTCGACATAGCAAGCTTTTTTCTTTCTTTTCTCTTTCGATCTTACTTAAAAGATTATGATTTCCTTGTTAATGGTTGGTAAGGAACAACCATTTGTTAATTTTTTTTTGCGATCTCGTAGACATTTCACGATGTGTGCGAAGAAGAGCATGTGGTTGAACATCATACTGGAAGGTCTATAGGTGGACTGACTCTTTTGGAACTTGAATTCATAATGGAATCATGTGAACAAAACTACCCTGCCCCAGGTTAGATTAAGGGTTTTTAGTTCCGAAAGAAACATCAACTTCTAGGCTCAAGGTGGCTAACTAGAGACTAACTTCTTATCTTTTTGGTGTTTGGGGATTTGAAACAATGCCTTACATCATCATCAAATTTTTATTTGAAGCATACCATAACAATTTTGGGTATTTCTTTTTCAACATTCTCCCTCCAATCTTTTCTTAAACAAAAGTTTGATAAAGATAAGTAAATGGGAGAATAATTGATATTTATATTTTATTTTTGATATAAAATAAGAAAAATGAGTGAATACGAAATGATTGATTCAGAAATTGCATGATCATTTCATTTATTTTAACATTTAAAAACAACAATGTTTAACAGCAAGCAACATTTAACAGATAAAGAAAATAAAAATGCAAATGATAACATCCCAATAATTTCCAGCGTTGAGGATGGCTTTCTGTATGATCCACTAGCTTAATGAGGTGTTCCTTGAAGTCTTCTCACTCATTAAGACGAGGGCTTCCGTTCACCATCAAGTTTCCTTCTAAAAAGGCTACGTACTTGCGATCAATCAAATCCTGCACCTTGGCCTTAAAAGTTATGCAGTCCTCAGTTGAGTGCCCCATTAATCCAACATGATATTAACATTGCACATTAGGATTGTACCCGAATGGGAAAGGTTGTGGCATAGGCTTGAGAGATCTGGGAACCACCAGTGAGCTTTGAATCAGGTGTGGCAGAAGTTGACTATATGTTATAGGAATTGGATTTAGGGGAACATTCATTTTTTCTAGATTATTTAGAGGCCTAGACTGGTTTGATGATTCTAATATCCCTGGCCATGGGCCCGTGGATTTGAATGAGGAGCGGTCCATGGTTAATGGTACTAAAGACCAGGAGGTAGTGGTTGCTGGAAATAAACATCCGCTGCATATGAATATCGATAATAAGGAACTGGAGGCAGAGCTTACGAAGCTTGGTGACTTTCCCATATTGCATCAGTTTCATAATCTTCTTCCTTTTGGAAATTTCTAAGGGATTCACTCTCACTAGTATGGCTACTCGAGGCGTCTTGGATTTTTCCGCTTTTGAGGTTACTCTCAATATGCTCTCCAATTGTCACCAAGTCGAAAAAGCCTGATGACATACTTCCTATCATCATTTTGAAGTAGGGGATCTGCAGGGTATCCATAAACATGTTAACGAGTTCCATTTCAAAGAGTGGTGGTAGCCCTTAGGCCTCTAATTCTCTCCATTGTGGTACATATCTCTTGAAGGATTCATTGTTCTTTTGAGATAATTTTTACAATTGATTATGACGGGGAGTCGTGTCCAAATTGTACTCGTACTTCTTTAAAAAAGAGTTATCTAAGTCCAACTATGAATTATTATGGCTCCTTTCTAACTTCATGTACCAACTCAATGTTGCCCCACTCAAACTATCTTGAAAATAGTGAATCAGCAGCTTTATCATCGTGGGTATAAGAGGCCATTTTTCGGCAGAACATCACTAAATGGTGCCTTGGGCAGCTATCCCATTTGTACTTATTGAATTCAAGTACTTTAAATTTTACAGGTATAACCAAGTCCGACACCAAATGTAAGACCCTAATTTTGACCCTAAGATCCCTCATGTTATCTCATCATATGCATTAGCTTTGGGATCACACCTTGGCATCCTTCTTACCCCTCATTCATTGGGTTCACATTAGGAGAGGTCATCAAACACATTTGGTTGTATCATATTTTGTTTTTCATTATTTACTAACCAAAATACCTTAAATATGTCAATTTATAGTTTACTTCTTTTTGAGGTAGTGTGCGTGTCCACCCATGTTCCATCAAGCTCATATCTAGGGGTTAAGACCCTCAAGGCAAGGAGACTAATCAAGAGATGGTTCAAATTGATTCTAGACATCATATATGGGTCCCCATGATCTTCATTTATCATTTTGATCAAGAATTCATCAAGAGTTTGAAGCTTGTTTTCCTTGGAAACCCTAATTCATCTGGGTATCTTGTGTGACTTCCTCATCAAGTTTCTTCAACATTTGATCAAATATTTTAAGATATACTTCATATTACATCACCTTATACATATATTATCCTCCATGAGTCCAAGAGATCAAGATAATTTCAATTTTGCAAGATGATTCATGGTGGTTGACCAGAGAAAGTCAACTAGTCAAAACTGGGGTTCCTTAGACCCTATATCCTACAATTTTTGTCATATGAAAATTATTCCAAGAGAAAAGTTACTCCTTATTATATTACAAACAAATTTTGATGTTGAATTAAATAGATAGTTTTGCTTGTAAATTCATTTTTTATGGTGAAAGATTATATGTCATTTTGTCTGAATCCTAGTTAGGAGGTCAACTTCCAAGGACCATAACTTCCTCAATTTTTATGACATGAAGGCCATTCAAGTTTCATTATCAAATTCAAGGTGTCCTATCCAACGTTTATTCTATGAATAAATTTAAATTTAACTTGTAAATGCATGTGCCAAGAGGAAACATTATAGGTCATTTTGGGCCATTACCATTGAACAAGTGATTTTCCTCAACTTCTAAAATGCATAACTCCTTCATGCCAAATCTAAATAAGTTCAAATTTGTGACCAAATTGAATAGGTTTGAAATAGATACAACATTTAAGAAGGAACATTTTCAATTTGATGCACATAGCAGAAGTTATTCAAAGTGAAAGAAGTGAACATTTGACTTGGTACTTAGAAAATGTGCAAATATGTTTGATTTCCCAATCTTACACCTCAAAATTCATCATGATCCAAGCTTCAAATGGAAAAGTGTTAAACATGATAGTTGTTCCCCTTGATCTCACTATTCCAAAAAGTCCAACATCGTCTCATTTTCCCAAGAATTTGAGGACTTGCTCATGTGTTCTTCACAAAGCTTCATTTGGATGAATTTCATGTTCCCATTCCATTTTCCATTGCATGATCACATCACACACTTTTAGCATTGCACATGATGAAATTTGGATCTAATTACATCATTTCATGGGAGTATACATGCCCATGCAACCATGCAAGGGTGAATTTCTATTTTTGGAATTTTGATGGAAGGGTGTGAACATGCAATCCTAACCCTCACCATTAGAGGACAATCTTGAAGGTTTTTCATTTGAAAATAGAGTTTCAATTTCACTTCAGTTTTGAAGTTGAAACTCCAAGAATCCAAGCCTTTCCTTGATCCAATTCAACTTCTACAAGCTTCTGAAGTCAAGCTAAGGCCAATTGGAAGCAAGATTCAAGCTCCCTCGGAGGTGATTTTCCAGAATTTTCATCTCTTTGATTCTCTCTCAATTCTTCACCATTCTCTTTGATTTTTGGTTGGCTGAAGTTCTACCAATGTAGCTAACAAGATTTAGTTACTTTGAGGTCAAATCGAAGCAACTCAGTTCATGATCCTCAAAATTCAAATCCCTGTATCTTTTTATATACTTGGAATTGGAGCAAATTGATGCCAAATCCGTGATCCTGAGCATTTTCTCTTTGAATTAGTGTTTTTGTTTTTCATTTTCCATTGAGATGAAATTGGACCAGTCCGATGGAGATCACTAAAGAAGATGACCTGAGCCCTAGCTTCTGTGGTGTGTTGGCAGACCTCCTGGCCATCTGATCATGTTTGGATGTTCTAATCTGGACCTTTGTTCTAATCTGATCATGTCACATTGACCCAAGACCACCATGGAACGTACGCGTGTGGCCATCAGATCTGCCACCTCAATTAATGAGGGAGATCTGATGGCCCTTGTTTTTTCTTATTTTATTTTAATTTTTGATTTTATGTTTAATCCTTTTATTTTGTTTAATTCATATTAATTTCATTTTTAAATATGGGACTTTCACCAAAAATCTTTAAATATTTCTCTCTTTCATATTCTGAATTAAAATTATTTTTTGGATTAATTTTGATATTTTTCATGAATCAGATGTTTTTGTACATATTTTTAATTGTTTAAAAATACTTCTGACTTTTGAAAAATAGTGAATTTTTTGTCTAAGGTCCTTTAACCTTGTTTGATCTAGGATAAATCCCTTGGCTATTTATTTGGTATTTTGAAAGGATTTTAGGTTTTGACCAAATTAAGATGTATTTTAATTCATTTTAAATGTGAATTTTAATTGTTTAAATGCTTAAAAATTATATTGAGCCATTTTTATGGTCTTGTGATGTTTGAATTTCTGTTTGGGCCTTGGTCAAGGTTAATTTGACTTTTGTTGGATCAAAACCATTGGATTTAGGGGATTGATGAAATGTACATTTCATCTCCCAAAATGAATGAATGGTTTTGATTTGATGAAATTCCTCCCATGACCAATTTGTGTTTGTATCTTTCCCTTCCTCTTCATCTTCATCCTTATTCTTTCCCATTCCCTCATTTGACCAATGAAATCTCTAATGTCTTAAGGCTAATTGGTTCATCAATGACCTTGTTTCGGATGAACTAATACAAGTATGACTGAGATAAGTTCTTCATTTTCGATCTTTTCTTTTAGAGTGTGGTATGTTTTAGGAGTTTGGTTCTTCATACCAAATCTCTAACATGCATTAACACCTAAATTTTTATTGCCCGACCTCAGATAGTTGTGATTTCTACATATGTCCAATTACAATTGCTTAACATAGAGCTAAATTTGACCCTAATGGCATAGAATTCTAGTAAGTGAGATTGTAAGTCTCCCATTCTTCATGGTATTGTGTGGAGACTTGACCTTTTTTCCTTTCATGAGATCTAGTGGCATACTTGTTGAATTATCCAAGTTAGAGCCCTTCTCATGGGAGATGTCTTGGCTTAAGGATTCATACTTGTGAAAGAATGGTTAAGTGTTCTCCAAAGAATGAATTAATCAATTAAAAAACACCCCTAACCTTTAACTAACCTTTGACTAACTCTTGTTAATATTGCTTTACTTTCAAGTCATTTACTTTATGCAATTTAAATTTCAGTCATTTATCATTCATTGCCATTTATATTTCATTTAACTTGTTTATGTTTATGTCATTTTCACTTTGCTCATTTGAGCCATATCTTATGATTGTATATATTGTTTGTGAATTTTGGTTTTGTTTGTGGTCTTAGGACCTTAAAATACTTAATAACAACAAAAACCCTAAAAAACATCTAGTGGACTATTGATCTTGATCTGAACTCTTGGACATAGAACTAGGAAACATTACCTGTGCAAAAAGGACTTGGCCAATGCCAACATTTTGAGATAAAGCAATTGTGGACTGAGCCTTCATCTGATGCAAGCCTTGGATCTTGTTTGAACTCACTCGCTACTCTGTCTTTATGCTTAGTTGTTATTTTGATCTTGTGTCTCATGCTTTGTTCTGAGTTGATCAAGGAATATTTCATCTAATACATTGGAAGATAATGAATATTTCTAGATATTGGAGTTACTTGCTTGGATGAGGCTATCTTTATTTGATTCCTTGATCTTCATAATGACTGGATATTGATAATTGCTCATTAATTATTGTTTTGATTCAAAGTCCAAGGGAATATGGGTTTCTATATGACATTCTTGTCTATTGGATGACATCCCATTGATCAGATCTTTTCAACTCTCAACTTTTAACTTTTCATGGTTTGGATAACCCCTTCATCTCCTCCCACTTCTTAAATTTCAAAATCTCTTCCCCTTTTCAAAAACTTTCTTTGCTTGTTATTTTAAACTTGGACCTTACTTTAATGGTTAGAAACTTTGGCCTTATGCCAATAAATTTTCAAACTCTTTCTTAAAGCAAATTTGTAAATAAACTTAATCATATTTGACTTAAATTTCAAAATACAAAAAGAACTAACAACTTCATTCAAACTTTTGGCCCTTTGAGCCTTTTCTTATTAAATATTTTGTTAAAAGCAATTCACCAACTTTGAAATTTTTACCATGAACTACGAGGTTTTGATCCCTCATTTTTATGTTGGTACGTAGGCACAAGTCCGAAGGTCTTGTCAAACATAAAAATATAATCAATAAATTCTTTTCTCATCCTCATACTCTATTTTTTCTCAAACATCATTTATACCAAAAAAACATGCACACATAAAAAAGGGCTCCCTAGGAGTATCTAAGACACTTTGGGTGCTAACACCTTCCCTCTGTGTAACCAACCCCCTTACCTGTAATCTCTGGCATTTTATTAGTTTTGATTTGAAAACTTGTTACCTTTGGGTTTTGTTCGTACTTTTCCCTTTTCCTTTGGAAACAATAAAACCACGGTGGCGACTCTGGTTTTATTAACGTCAAGCTTATCCATAACTTGATGGTCATGAATTTACTACTACAGAAATTAAGTGGTGACTCTGCTGGGGAGTAGTTCTTAGTGGGTTTAGCCTACTGTTTTATGTGTATATATTTGTATATTTGATGTTTGTATGTTTGTTTGTATGATATAATTTATCTGTTGTGCTTGGTGATCTCTGAGTGGTGAGATAAGTTCTAACCCAAACTTGAGTGCATTTAAGATAGGAGGATGGTATAGTCATGTTCAACTTGTGTGGAGTAGTCCTTAACAAGTTGGGTTGAGACCCATCTACTCAGTGGAGACCCTTTTGGAGTTAATATTGTCACACAAGTTATTTTTGGCTAGGCATTACTTTCTCTGATTTTGGGTCCTAGAAGCTGAGGACCGTAGAACATTTAACCCAACTTGGCCTATTTAGGACGTAGTGTGGAGGCTGTTCAGATGTAGACCTGATAACAGTTGTTCTGCAATACTACACTCAGACGGGTTTCTCTTGATAATATCATGGGTTGATGAGTCAGTCATCCTAACCTACAATATCCGATAGATGGGATTAAGACTCTGGGAACTTCTTAGAACATGATCTACATGTTTTTATCCTTAGTACACTCCTTTGGGATGGTTCTTAACTTGACTCCATGCTCGTGACTCACAACAAACCCTTTGATTCTTGGTTGATCCGATCAAGTCTTGTCAATATCAAGGGAACTTGGGTGCTTATAAGGTGAAAAACATAATCCACCACAATAGATGATTGATCTTGATGATGACTTGATCCACCCCTTGACCTTTGTTTGTGTTTGTCTTGTGTGTGGTCCCTTGTTTGTGATTGTTGCATTCATGCATACATACACATCATAACATTCATCATAGAAAAATGAATTTCAAGGAACTAAGGTCTTATTTTCAAATATTTTCAGACCATGGATTGTTGACGAAGGAACACTAAGAAGTACGGTTTCAGATGTCTTGATTTGAAAGAGATAAGGAAGTTGTCATCCTTTGTATTAGATCCCTTGGACTTCAAGCAATGTCATGGGAAGCTTTTGTCTTTATTATCTGCTGATGTGGTTGAAGGACTTCTGAGTGTTTTGGTTTAGTTCTATGATCCTCTCTACCGATGCTTTACTTTTCTTGATTATCAGCTTCTGCCTATGTTAGAAGAGTTTGCCCATCTCTGGGAATACCCGTATTTGATAAAGTACCTTTTAATGGATTGAAGGAGATTCCCAGATCTCATATCATAGATGAAGCTATTCATTTGAAGAAATCTGAGATTGATGCTCCTTTGGTGAAGAAAGGAGGTATTCTTGGGTTGACTTTTGAGTTCCTCATTGGTAAAGCTATTGTCTTTGCTCAAGCCGGTAGTATGGATGCTTTTGAAGCCATCTTTGTAGTGCTCATCTATGGTTTGGCTTTGTTCCCTAACATTGATGATTTTGTTGATGTTAACGCCATTAGAATCTGCTTGATTGGGAATCATGTTCCTACCCTATTGGGTGATATGTATTTCTATTTGCATTTGAGGAATGCTAAAGGTGGTGGGACTATTGTGTGTTGTGTTCCTCTTCTGTACAAGTGGTTTATTTCGCACTTGCCTCAGACGCCTGCTTTCTTGGAGAACAAGCAATGTCTACGGTGGTCTCTAAGACTTATGTATCTCACTAATGATGATATTATTTGGTATGATTCTGCATTAAGTAGCTTGGACATTATTGATAGTTATGGTGAATTCTCTAATGTGCCTCTCATTGGTACACAAGGAGGAATCAACTACAACCCTGCTTTGGCTCGTCGTCAACTTGGGTTTCCCTTGAGATATAAACCTAATAACACTCAATTAGAAGGTCTTTTATATCAAGAGGGTAAAGATACCTAACATTTGGAGCAAAGGATGACACATGCTTGGCATAATGTGCATAAGAAGGGAAGATCCGAGCTTGGTCCGTGCAACTGTGTAGCTTTGGAAGCTTACACTATTTGGGTGAATAAGAGAGCTTTGGACCTAAAGATGTCGTATGTTTGTGAGAGACCTATGTATTTGGTTATGGTTGAGCCATCAACTCTCCCTAACTAATATGTAGATAATTTCTAAGACGCACTTATTAAGATGAAACAAGAGAAAGATATGTGGGAAGAGTGCTTCCATGCTTTGAGCTGAAAGCATGAAGAGTTGCAAATTAATTTGAAAGATAAGGATGCACTTATTAAGATTCTTGAAGACCGAGTAGTGAAGAGATAGAGAGAGCTAGATGGTCTACTTTACTCTAGCATGCCTCAGCCTTCCGGTGCTTAGAAAAATATTGTTGATCAGCTAGTCCTTGAGAAGGCTCAGATGAAAACATCCTTTGAGTCCGAGATTCAACGCATCTGAAGGAAGTATGCATCCACATCCAGATAGTCTGATACAGTTGCTAAGGGATCCTTAGGATGATAGTTTCCTTTTCTCTTATATTTGTATTTTAGTTTCGGATATTGTACTCAGTATAATCCTTCCAAATTTTATGAATAAAAAGAGATTTTGCAAATAGGATTTCATATTTTACTTGAAATTAAACAATAAAAAACATTTCATTTCATGCATCATTTGCATAGCAGGTTTTCTTCCGCCAGATGTCTTATCAGTTCTTGTTTTGTGCATCAGCCAAGCTGACTCACCGTTATAACACTCGTGCTAATCAACCGAGAATCATCGAGCATCTACAGCAAGAGAACCGAGAGCTGAAGGACGAGATTGCCAGATTAACGGCGTTAATGGAATCTGTTATTGCTGCACATAACCACTCATCACCAACTCCTGCAACTCCTCCTCCTCCTCAAAGAACTGTCATTTTTGAGGTTGCTACCTCAACAGCTCCTATTGATGCCAGTTAATTTGTTCCCTCTATGCCTGTCGGATTTCCTTGGGGGATGCCATCAAACTTTATGCCATAAGGGTATGCGCCCATATTTGTTTTTATGCCGACATCTAGCCCAGTCATGTCAGTGCCACCTCCTATTGTTCACACTCTGCCTCGTGTTGAGGAAACTATTTACCACTCTGAGCCGTCTGAGGGTCCAGATGTGTATGAAAAGATAGATGAGATGAAAGATCAATTCCTCGAGCAACATAAAGAATTAAAGACCTTGAGAGGAAAAGATTTGTCTGGGAAGAGTGCTTTTGGACTCTGCTTGGTCCCCAATGTTAAAATCCCAATGAAGTTCAAGGTCTCCGACTTTGAAAAATATAAAGGGAATACTTGTCGGTTGAGCCATCTTGTGATGTACGCCAGAAAAATGTCTACTCATACTGATAATGATCAGTTGCTGATTCACTATTTCTAAGACAATTTGATTGGAGATGCCTTAAGATGGTATATGGGTTTGGACAGTGCAAATGTCTGTACTTTCAACGACTTAGGTGAGGCCTTTGTCAAGCAGTACAAGTACAACGTGGATATGGAGCCTAATAGAGACCGGTTGAGGTCTATATCTCAGAAAGATAAGGAGACATTCAAAGAGTATGCCCAAAGATGGAGAAAGTTGGCCGCCCAGATTAGTCCACCTCTTGAAGAGAAAAAAATGACGAACATCTTCTTGAAGACGTTGAGGTCGTTTTATTATGAACGTATGATTGCAAGTGCCCCCAATGATTTTACCAAAATGGTAAACATGGGGATGAGGCTGGAAGAAGGAGTCTGTGAAGGACGTTTGTCTAAAGAAGAAGCATCATCCAGCAAGAAGTATGGTGGGAGTTTCTCTAAGAGGAAGGAAGGAGAAACTAATTCAGTATCAGTGGGGAGGCAGAGGAGGTCTCATGTCAGAAAGATTCTCAACCCCGTCAACATGAATATCAAGTTTCATCAGTAATTCCTGTATTTTCCAACAATTCTAATCAATCAGTTCCGATTCAGCAACAACAACATCAACAACAATCATAACAATCACAACAAAGAACTAACAACAACAACAACAATAATCATCAACAAAACTTTGAGAGGAAGAAGGTATCCTTTGACCCTATTCCTATGACATATGCAAAATTGTACCCATCATTGGTTCTCAAGAACCTCATTCAACCAAGAAATCCTCCGCAAATTCCTGAGCCACTAACATGGTGGTTCAAACCTGATTTACACTGTGCTTTTCACCAGGGAGCCCCTGGCCATGACATAGAGAACTGCTATCCATTGAAATATGAAGTCCAAAAGCTTATGAATAGTGGAATAGTGTCCTTTGAGGACAGAATGCCAAATGTGTAAGCCAATTCACTGCTCGTTCATAGTAATGCTACTGTCAACATGGTGGACGACTGTCCAGGGAATTTCTGAGTTTTTGATGTGCGACGTATCTGTAAGTCGTTGGTGGAAATGATTAGAACCTTGTGTTTAATCAGTGATTGTGAACATGAGCATGATGGTTGTGTGATTTGAAGTATGAACCCCCGTGGGTGTATGGTTGTCAAGAGAGATATCCAAAAGTTGATGGATGAGAATGTAATCTAGATTCAACAGTCAAGGGATATAGATGATGTGAATGTGATCGTGCCTGTATTCAAGACCCCTGAGCGGGTAGTTATCCATTTTGATAGCAACAACAGTAACAATGTCAATAGATCGGTATCGTCGTTGGTTATACGGTTAGCAGGCCATGTTCCGTATGCATCCGATAAAGTTATGTCATATCATAACAATGCCACAATGATTGAGAATGGTCAAGAGGTTCCTCTACCAGTTACATACTCCATGGTGAATATTGCTGATATTGCGAAGGTGACCCATAGCGGTCGAGTTGTTTGGTCCAGTAGAAGATGTTGTAGCAAGTAAGAAGGCAAAGATTCCAGCGATGAATCTGGTTAGTGCTTCAATGTGTCAGTCTGGTGAATCCAGCAAACTGAAGGCTAACAATTATGATGAAGTTTTAAAGCTGATTAAAAGAAGTGAACTTAATGTTGTAGAGCATCTTCTCAAGACTCCGTCAAAGAACTCTGTGTTGTCATTATTGATAAATTCTGAGGCACACAAAGAAATGTTGCAAAAAGTGCTAGAGCAGGCTTATGTCGAGCATGATGTGACCGTGGATCAGTTTGACCACATAGTTGCCAACATTACTTCTTGTAATAATCTGAGCTTTTGTGATGAAAAGCTTCCTGGGGAAGGTAGAAATCACAATTTGGCATTACATATTTCAATAAACTGCAAAGAGGACGCTCTGTCCAACATGTTGGTTGAAACTGGGTCATCATTGAATATGTTACCAAAATCAACTTTGTCAAGACTTTCTTATCAAGGCGCCCAATGAGATACAACGACGTGATTGTCAAAAGGGTTCAACGGTTCTCGTAAAACTGTCATTGGTGAAGTGGACCTTCCAGTAAACATAGGTCCGAGTGATTTCCAAATTACTTTCCAGGTAATGGATATCCACCCGGCCTACAGTTGTTTGTTGGGAAGACCATGGATTCATGAAGCAGGAGCTGTAACGTCTAATCTACACCAAAAGCTGGAATTTGTGAAGAACGGAAAGCTTGTCGTTGTTGGTGGAGATAGAGCATTATTGGTGAGCCATTTTTCATCTTTCACGTATGTTGAAGCTGAGAAAGAGGCTGAAACTCTGTTCCAAGCCTTATCTATTATTGATGAAATAAACAAAACTGGGGCATCCATGTCTTCTTTGAAAGATGCACAAGAGGCAATTTAGACTGGAAGTGTTGATCAATGGGTTCGTACGATAGAGATTGTTGAGAAAAAGAATAGGGCCGGATTGGGATTTCAACTAGGGTCGTTCGACATCAGAACCAAAGTTGTGCAACCAAGTTTCCGCAGTGGATGGTCCATTCATGGGAATGATCAACACTTAGCTGCCGTGATTGAAGACGATGGTGTTAAAGACGAAGCATGCGCCAACTTTGTGACGAATGGCCAGATTCGCAACTTTGTGACGCATCGCTCTAAGTAATTTGATTTCATTTATTTTAAAGAAAAATCCTTCTCATATGCCTAAGGGAGAAGTGAACATTGTCGGGCATTTTCTTATTATCATCAATGAAATACAATTTTATTCATCCGCATCTATGATGTTTTATTTTTACTTTTTGCTTTTCTGATAATGGCAATCACAAAAAACATAAATAAATAATAATCTTCCATCTGCATAATATTTGATCGCACACCATTTCTCTAAAATCAAAATATCAAATCATTATGCAGGTTGGTTCTCAAACTCATTGAATACAATGATCCTACTCCCTCTCCAAACTTTGATTTCCTTGTGTTTGAAGTTGAGGAAGAGATTGATGATGAATAAGTATCTGATGAATTACCTCGTTTACTTGAGCAAGAGGAAACAACCATTCAACCGTTTGAAGAGCAGATGAAACTAGTCTACTCGGGTTCCGAGAATGATGTGAAGAAAGTCAAAATTGGGTCTCAACTGTGTTTAGAAGCTAAGAAGGGGTTGATTGGTCGTCTTCGAGATTATTCTGATGTGTTTTCTTGGTCCTATCAAGACATTCCTGGGTTGGATTCTGAGATTGTGGAGCATAGATTGTCGTTGAAGCCATAATGCCCGTCGGTCAAGAAGAAGTTGAGAAGAACTCATCCTGATATGGAAGTAAAGATCAAAGAGGAAGTGCAAAAGTAAATTGATGCTGGTTTTCTTGTAACCTCCGAGTATCCGCAATGGGTGGATAATATTGTGCCTGTTCTGAAGAAAGATGGAAAAGTCTGCATGTGTGTTGATTATAGAGATTTAAACAAAGCTAGTCCGAAAGATGATTTTCCTCTACCACACATTGATATATTGGTAGACAATACAGCTAAATTCAAAGTCTTTTCATTTATGGACGGGTTTTCCGGTTATAATCAAATCAAGATGGCCCCTGAAGATATGGAGAAGGCCACATTCATTACACCTGGGGAACATTCTGTTATAGAGTGATGCCTTTCGGTTTAAAGAATGCTGGTGCAACATACCAGAGAGATATGACCACTCGTTTTCATGATATGATGCATAAAGAGATCGAAGTCTATGTTGATGATATGATTGCCAAATCAAGCGACGAAGAAGAACATGTTGAGCATTTGTTCAAGTTATTCCAGCAGTTTGAGGAAATACAAACTCCACTTGAATCCCAATAAGTGTACTTTTGGTGTTTGTTCTGGTAAGTTGTTGGGCTTTATTGTCAGTGAGAAAGGTATTGAAGTTGATCCTGCGAAGGTCAAAGAAATACAAGTCAGAGATTTTCTCGTCCGCTTGAATTATATCTCGAGATTCATATCGCATATGACTGCCACATTTGTGCGTATATTCAAGGTGCTCTAGAAAGATCAGTCTTGTCATTGGACCGAAGATTTCCAAAAAGCTTTTGACAGTATCAAAAAATATCTACTTGAGCCTCCGATTCTGTCTCCACCCGTTGAAGGAAGACCCTTGATCATGTATCTGACTGTGCTTGATGAGAGTATAGGTTATGTTCTTGGTCAGCAAGATGAATCTGGAAAGAAAGAATATGCAATTTACTACCTCAGTAAGAAGTTCACCGACTGTGAGACTCGGTATTCTATGCTTGAAAAAACATGATGCGCATTGGCTTGGGATGCTAAGCGTCTGCGCCAGTATATGTTGAATCATACTTCTTGGTTGATATCCAAAATGGATCCAATAAAATACATTTTTGAGAATCCTGCTTTAACTGGGAGAATTGCCCATTGACAGATGTTGTTATCAGAGTATGATATTAAATACCGATCTCATAAAGCTATTAAAGGTAGTGTCTTAGCTGACCATTTGGCTCACCAACCGATTGAAGATTACCAGTCAGGGAAGTATGATTTCCTTATGAAGAGATTTTGTACTTGAAGATGAAAGATTGTGATGAATGTCATACCCCGATTTTGACCCTGGACCACTAATTTAATACATCCATCATAGCTATTTCATATTTACCTAGCATAACGTGCACTCCATACCGCATAGTGCTTAGAATATCAGTCGAAATAATATTTTGGATATACAGCCAAATCGGTTGAATTAATTGACAGAGATCCGTCAAATCAGTAGACGAAAATTTTCCAAATCAAGCTTGCACATACCAGTTTTATTAATCTACGTTTCGCGTAGTTTAATCTGGTATACTCGATTTATTTTTCGGTTAAGTTTTCGGTCACCTTTCGACCCGCCTGAGCCTTTTAACCGGTCAAAATTTATTTCAAAATTAAAAGAAACGTTGTATTTTTTCAATAAGTATATTTCGTACTGATCATTTTAAGGCATTCATTTTAAATTTTCTGGCACTTTGACGCCCGACTTTTATTCGCTTTCCACCCTTTTATTTATTCAAAATAACTAGTGTAATTAGTTAGGATTTTTTTTGGATATTCAGTTTAATTTTATTCGAGGAAATATGTTTTCTTTATTTTATTTAGTAAATTGTTTTTTTATATTAATTTCAAAAGGGACGATATTTGGTACACAATTCTTATCCTTTTCCACAACACACGTGTCTCAACTTAATTTGAAGAGGGAGAATGTGGGAGAACCACCATTTTTTTGGATTAATTTTTTTTTCTTCAGTATCTCTCTCGAGAGCTCATGACCGTTGAAGGAAGTGAGTGGAAAAGAGCTCCCAATGACGGACAAACACGTGTCCTACTCTTGAGGCTCTCTCTCAATGGACTTCTAAAAAAGGAGAGGCACACAAGACCATTTTGATATACTCCTCTGTCTCCATTCACAAAAAAAAAGATGCTCCCAACTCTACCTCCACCACCACTACTACAATCTCAGACATCTACACCATAAATTGTGAGCGCCGCTCCAACATAAAAAAAAATTACCCTTCAAATCGTCATTTTCTTTTTCCATAAACAAAAAAAAGACTACTACATTCTCCCTGCCATCACTTTTTTTTGGCTCCCTCCCTCACAGTCCCTCCATTCGTTTTTCTCTCTCCACAAACACTACACACACTTCATATTTTCATCTTTGGCAACTTAAACATTCTACACCACTGGAGAAAACCTTGTAGTATTACCATCTCACAAAACCGTAACCACCACCATGTTCATCACCCTTTAACCACCTCACTCACCCGACCATCATTGTGTTAGCCACACAGGAGCTATACATAAAATGCAGTGATAAGAAGGTATTCCACTACCGCGACCATTAGACCGCGCCCCCTCTTCAAGTAGCTCACGGAAAGCAATCACCGCGTGACTCGCCAGATCTATCGCCATCTCGTTTGTAGCTCGCGGCAAGCAGCCACCGCGTGACTCGCCGGATCTGTCGCCAGCTAGTTTGATATATTACTTATCTGATTACATATTGTTAATGGTTATCCATATCCCCTGCTTTTTTAACATATTACCTCATATATTTTTGGCTTGTTGTTGTTTGAAAGAGAGAAGTATTGAAATACGGTGAAATAAAGACATAAGTGTTTTCTTATACTAATTGTATGCTTGGCCTGTGAAAAAGAGATTGTTTTATTTGTTGTTATTATTAAACCCGTGCCAAATGTTAACTTATCAGTGGAAGAGTTTGTTTTTTTCTTTTTAAAAAAGGAAATTTATGATGTCTTTCCTTCAAGAAAAGAAGCGACACCGGTTGTTGTAGCCTATTTCTCCAACTTTTTTTTTAATTTATTTATTATTATTTATTATTCATGTAATAATATTGGAACTAGGTTTAAAGTGGGCTTTTGATTGGGCTCAACCAGAGTATGATTCTTGCACCTCCAATTTCACTTTGCTTCATCATTTATTTTATTGTTAGTACGTTGTTATTATTTAATTTCAATTGACAAGTAAATTGTTAGATTTTTAATTTGCATATAGATTTTAGCTAAACTTAGTTGTTAGTTTTAGGACATGGTTATGATGTAAGTAGTATTGGTTTGGTGCTATTTTTATTTCGTCTCTTTTTAAGTCGGATCTTTGAAATACGGATTCGGCAATACTCATACCGATACACCGGCCAAATTTCAATACATCAATAGAATATTTTCACCGCGTTATGAATTTGCGTATGGCATTAATCATGTCGTCATCACGCGCAAACCGGTTTTTGAGCACATTGCGATTTACCTTTCAATCATTCTCAAGTTGAAACTATTTCGATCATCATCAATTCAAAACCGATTTCAAAAAATAAACCACATATTTCTTGATTCAATATCGAGCCCATTTTTCAAATATCTTTGTAAGTCGATTGCTTTTAAGCATCTCCATCAACCTCACATAGCTTACTCTTGGGCTTTCTTACAATGAGATCGTTCTCTCGCACCTACACTCATGCATTATTTGTTGATTGAACCCGATTTAATTATTTCATTATCTTGAATCCCCATTCGACAAAATGTACCCCCACTCCCATGTGTCGCAACCTAAAAAATGTGAAACGAGACAACCGGCAAAAAAGAAGAAACAAAAGAGTCGCCACCGTTCGTTATTTATCCCAAAGGAGGGAAAGGAAACGATCAAAGAAAACCTGAAGAGAAAGGAAAAGACAAGGTCTCGCAACCAAATCTTGGGTTCGGGAGTCGATTATGCGAAGGGAAGGTATTAGCACCCCTACGCATCCGTAGTACTCTACGGGATCCACTCTTGTTGTTCTCGTCTAAAGGGTGTGTGTTTATCTAAGATACTATTTACTAAAAGAGGAGGTCAAAAGAAAATGACTCGCACGGATGTTGCATCTACTGCATACGTATCTCATATGAATATGAGAATCAGAGTCTTCGTAGCTCGGCTACCTATGGGTTAAGGAGGAGTGTGCTCGGTAAGACATCGCGTCTTATGCCTACGTATCTCATCTGGAATGAGAATCAGAGCAAAATGTAGTTCAGCTAACTACGGGAACAAGGGTCTCGATTGCAACTAGGGCAAGAGAAAGGGAAGGTCTCGATCGCAACGAGAGCGAGAGAAAAGAATCGCAACAAGGGCGAAAGCAAACAAGGATTAGTTGTTAGTTGTCAGTCAAAACTCGGCAAGACATCGCATCTCGTGCCTACGTATCTCATCTGAACATGAGAATCAGAGTTGTTGTAGTTCACCTAACTAGGGGTTAAGGATTGACATCTGAACATGGACTTACAAAAGAGGACACCAGCTGTATCAAAGGAGAGTGGGCAATGTGTTCAACGTCCTAGCAGTAGGTGTCGCAGATCGCTGAATCGAGTCTTAGGCAGTTACCTCTTTGCAATAGAACGGATTGACATGCCACAAGATCGGAGACGCACGGAAGGTCTAAAAAATGAGGAAGCTCTGCCCTAGAGTTGTCATGCAATATGGACCTATGTGTTAGGATTTACAAATCGGAACATCTACCTAATGTTAGCATGCAAAGAATAAGGGAATTCTACCTATGTTATCATACAAAGAATAAGGGAATACTACATATGTTATCATAAAAAGGGTTCTACCTAATGGGTGCTACCTAAACGGAACAAGAGTCGACGGATGGAGCAAGGAAAGGAGCCACTGATAAGGGTAGATGGCGATGCCTGAGGTAATCGACTTACAGGTAGATGGAGATGCATGAAGCAATCGATTTACAAGAGAAATGGTGATGCATGAAGCAATCGACTTACAAAAGGATGGATGAATACGTGCTGGTTCTATTAAGTTTTGAAAATGATTACTCGACATTGGATCGAGCTTTTGATCTTGTTTTGGAACGGTTATCGGATGTTCGTTTTAACTCTTGTATTAACAGATGAATAAAGAATGAAGGAATAAACATTATACACTTCATGGGAGAGGGGTACATTTGTTATGAATGGGGATTGTTCATGGCAATCAAACAAATAAGAATATATGCCTCATACATCATACAAGTATGCAACAGTTATTAATCAAACAGATAAGATAAACAAACATGTATATAATCAAATCAAAGAATCAAAGAGTGGAATAATGGAGCATTAAACAATGCATGAGAAGTATAAACATGTTAAACAATCAAACAATAGAAGCATGGATGAAGGAAACAAGTATAACAAACGACAGATGAATCAGACAGATGAAAATATGCACAAAAGGGTTCACTGAATTATTTAATCAGGAAATGATGCAAGGATCAAATAAAATCAAGATGAAAGGCCTCTAATACATGGCATATGAGATGAACAAGGGAGGATCAAAAGATCTCTTCAATTGCCATAAGCAATCCCTAAGTTGAACATCAATCATAGAAAAGCAACTGAAAAGTCAAGTCAACTTAAAAAATATGAAATAAATAGCAAATTAATCAAGAAAATTATGAAAAATTATACTATGTAAGGTGGGGTCAGGACATGATGATCCCCCAAAAATATTTTAAAAATAATAAGAATTAGTGTATAAATTAATTGAAATAAAACATAAGTCAAATGAAAAGTCAACCAACAAACTAGGTTAAAAATAAATACAAAATAAATTGAAAATGAGAAATAAAATTCCAAGAAAAGGTCAGGTTGACCATGAGACATTGGTTAACCTTCATCCCAAAAATCAAAAGTTAAAAATAATTCTAAGTCATGAAAATAAAATCAAGAAATGAATGTGTATTAAAATGATCCACTTGAAATAAATAATTAAAATAAAATATTAACATTAAATAAATATGAAAATAAAAATTAAATAAAACATTAAGAAATGTGGAAAATATTTTTTGGTATTTTTATGAATAAATAAAATATTTTTATTAATTAAAAACAAAACAGAAAATAAAATGAATTAAAAAAGAAAAAGAAAATAAATGTGTTAATGGGCCAGGTGTGGGGTGTTAACAGCAAATGGTGGAAGCCCAACCCAAACAATTATTATCAGCGCGTGACAGCCAAATGAAATGAACATTTTAATATTAAAATTCATGTGACATGCATGTCAATCGGTCAACTGGTTTTAAGTCACTACGAGACAAAATAGGAACGGACGGACATGATTAAAAGATATGTGCATGATCCAACAACCCAGGCAGCGACACATATTGTCTTCTCCACTAGAACTAAAAAACCCTAGGGCCATGCATGCTGAAACGCGACACATGCAGTTGGTTTCTTCCATCTTCCACACAATAATGCTCATGCTATAGTGTACCAAACATCATGAAGTAAAAACCAAAGGTCAAGTATGGAACGAGTAGATCATCGTGGTATCTTGTTTTAGATAAAATAATGGCCTTAGCATGAAGAAAAATGGACAACAAGATGAAAATATGGCCACGAGTGTGAGCAGAAAATTAACATCACATACTCCAACTTAATGACAATGCCTCATGTTGAGGGCTTCAGAAATGAACATAGCATAACATTAACATGGAAAATCAGCATGAAACAAGCATGGCAATGGCATGAAAAATAGTAATGAACAATGGTAAGCATGATGATAAGCATGGATATATGGTCATGGAAGAGAGTGAAAAGCTTACCTAGTGGAAATCAATCCACTGCTTCTTGATAGTGGAGGAATTGAAGGAATGTTGCTTCTTTGAAACCTCAAGAACTTGTGAAATGGAAGAGGAATTAAATTTGATCTTTTTCTCCTTGTCTTGCTTAGCTCGAAAATAGAAGCCACCGCCTTCAGATTAGGGTTTCAATGCTTAAATAGGTTGGACCAAAGTGTCCTTAATGGGCTGAAAATGTTTGTTTTGGTTATATGCAAAATGATGCAAAAAGTGAGGTGGTGAAAGCAAGCTCTTGTTTTGGGAAAACTTAAGTTAGTGGACACAAAAGTACATGGCCAAATGAGGTAAAGAAAGTGGGCTGGTCGTTTGTGCAACATTATTAGTTTGGCTTGTGCAACATAAAAACAGTCCAAGATGAGGACTTTGTGACCTTGTATCTTGATGAGCACATGACCAAATGATAAGACAATGCAAACAGTAGAAAGAGTTCATGGAGCTTAACATCTTTCATGTTGGGCACAAATGGAAATGATGAATGGAAGAATGTGAAAAGTGGCCTTAAAGTTCAGGTTTCATCACGCCAAAAGGTTGGGCCAGTTTGGCCTAACATGCTGCCTAGAAATTCAGTTCATGATGCCAACTTTAGATGAATGTATCTCTCAAACCAATCATCCAAATGAGATGATTCCAAAAGGATGTGAAAGAGGACATGGCAAGGTACAATTGTTATGAATAAAGTATTTTCAAAAGATGCCTTGAAATGCAAGAAATCTGGCCAAGAAGTCTTGACAAGCTTTGAAGATTTTGGACTTAGAAAATTTTCTAAGTGTCCTAAAATAATGTCGCATTTTGACCAAGCATAACTTTCTCAATTTTGATCCAAATGGAATAAACTTTATATCTCTAGAAATCTTGGAACAAGAGGAACAACTTTCATGTTGGAGAAATGTTCAAATAGAGCTTTTATCTTGATGGAAAATGGGCTTGAAGTGAGTGCAACAATCATGAAAACTTGCCCTAAATGGAAAGTCAATCATTTCCAAATTAAGTAACTTTTTCAATTCCTGATTAAATGATGAATCCATGATCCAACCTTGATCAAATTTCACATGTAGGCTCTCTTAGGCATGGATTTTGAGATTCCACCCTCAAAATGTCAAGAGTTGACTTTTCTGGCCCCACAATTGACTTTTCCCAAACTGTCTGATTCTCGATTCCATTGATCAATTGAAGCACTTCTGGCTCAAATAGAGAGCTGATTTTTTGTATGTAGACCCTTGTGGATATATGGAGGGCCATGGAAAAAAGTTTCACCCAAAGAATCATAAATAAACTAATTTTATACCAAACCCTAGTTTTAGGGCAAAATGATCAAGAACTGATTGCACTGATTGCCAATGGATCTTTCTGGGATAATTGTGAATCTTCCTAGGCCAAGATGCCTCTCCAACCATGACATGGATGAGCTCCTCTACTTCCAACCAAACATTTCCTGTTGTAGGTAGCCATGAAACCCTAATTTCTGATTAAATCTAGATGCACACTCTGGGAGCTCTGAATCCTCCATTGATGAACTGTGGACCACAATAAGATACCTGGACCCCCTTGAGACCCTTGAGGCTTGTATACTTGGAGAATGAAGTCCAATTCTCAATCTTGCTTTGTGTGGGTTCCTTCTGTTAAGGAGTGATCAATCAAATCCTGATTTCCATGTCACTAATGCAGTATGCAATGAGTATGACCTAGTATGATGCTAATGAAGAGTGAAACATAATCCTATGCTTCCAAGAAAAGTGAAGGGTAAATTTTGGGGTATTACACCATGATGTGTAATAATTTTACTATTTTATTTCTTTAATTGCTTGACTGTTTAGCTAGTTACTAACACAAGAATAAAATCAATTTCTTTTCAAAAAGATCAAAAATAAAAACTCGATCCAACGTCGAGTATTTTCTCAATAAACAAATCCATCCATTTCTATTCATCCATTTTTATCTATTCCATTTCTTTCAAACCTTCATTTAAATTTTTCTTAAACGTCCATCAAATACTTGATCTAACGTCAAGCCATTTTCACAATAAAAACTCGAAAATACTTAATTCCTATTTAACACTTTTCATAAAAACATGGAAATGGAACGTGGTGGATACCACACACTCCTGAGACTAGGATTCGAGATGGATATCTCACCTATCTTAGCTCTCGCCATCATCCAAAATTGTCAATGCGGTTTCATTAAACCCTTTCTCAGTCAAATTCGAAAGCACTTAATTCTTATTAAATACTTTTGCAAATAAGATGGAAATGGAACGTGGTGGATACCACGCACTCTTGAGACTAGGATTCGAGATGGATATCTCGCTCATCCAAGTTCTCGCCATTACTCGAAACACATCAAACCAATCAATTTCTTCTCTCACCGCCGTGCGATTGACCCTTCAAACCCTTTCTCAAACGAAAGGTACTTTGTTTCAAAACAATGCAAGGCAATGTTTCTCCACCTGTTTTGAGTAGTCCCACAATGTTTTCGTCGATTGACACAAAGTAGCTTTCGCTAAAATCGACCAACAAACAAATATTTTTCTACCCAGAACTACGTAAGCCTTGAGTTCTCTATTGAGATACGTAGGAGCAGGATTTGTAAATCTTGTCAGGCCCACTAATAAAAAACTTAGGTTTAGTCCTTCGTTGAAAACCCAAAAACATTCTCCCCTTTTCCATTCTTTCTTTCCCACCTAATAAATTGAAAACCCTAACATTTCAAACTAACACCAACACAACTAACCTAACGGTTCCCGTTTAGTACAACAGACGTGAGGGGTGCTAATACCTTCCCCTTGCGTAATCGACTCCCGAACCCTGATTTGGTTGCGACGACCATAATCATTGTCGTTCTTTCTTGGGTTTTATCGATATTTCCCCTTCCATTTTAGGAATAAATAAAGTTCGGTGGAGACTCTGTTCAGTCCATCATTGCGAACGTACGATTGCGTTTCGCTAGGTCGTGTCTCTCATTTTTTTGGAGGTACGACAGATGGCGACTCTGCTGGGGATAGTCGTTCCCTAAGTGAGTTAAGCCTAGTTAGGACGTTTGTGTGCCTTTGTTTGTTTAATTATGTGGACTTTCCTTATTTATAGCTTTTATTATCTTTATTGTTATATTGATATATTTGTTGTATATTGGTTCCACTGTGTTGGGTACTTGGATATTTGATTGCAAACCATGTGGAAAAGACTCTACACCCGAGTCTAGAGTGGAAAAAAACATAAGATAGGACGATGGTTGAGTAGTACAGACTCCCGAGGTGAATATTTCGAAAGAGTCGGTATGAGAACCTCACTTAGAGTAGATCCTTTTGCAAATATTGTCGCCCGAGGTGAATACTTCGTAAGCTTCAATGTTTCAAAGGGGTCCGTGACTCTAAGGACCTTTTAGAACGTTGAACCTTTGGCCAATTAGGAATGATGGTTGCGTAGTATGGATTCCCGAAGTGAATACTTCATAAGAATCGGTACGAGAACCTCGCTCAGAATAGATTCTCTAGATGGAGTTGACGATCGGAAAGTATTTTCCGTAAGCGTCAAACATTCCTTTGAATCCATGGCTCTGAATACCCTGTCTAGAACCAAGTCGATGGTTACGTAGTACGGACTCTCAAGGTGAATACTTCTTAAGAGTCGGTATGAGAACCTCGCCCAGAATAGATTCCCTTGATGGAGTTGACGACCGGGAAGTATTTTCCGTAAACGTCAAACATTCCTGTTGAATCAATGACTCTAGGGGTCCTTTGTTACAAAACCCTATATCACACCCGGTGAGAACCCCGTTTTGGGAAAGCAATCAGATTTATCCTTACCTCGGACCTTTGAACCTGTACAAAAAAAACATTGCATCCATCCATTCATTGCATACGCATAAAAAGCAAAACTCTTAGTTTGTTTCACATTATTTCAGGAATCCAAGACTTGTTAGCAAAAATGAATCCTGAGAGAAGAAGCACTTTTCAGTTCAAATACAAGAACGTGGACCTTGCCAGCCTGCAGAAGTTAAATGCCAAAGTAACACCAATCAAGCTCAACAGCTTTGTGCAAGACTATGGAAGAATTCTGGACATCTTAAATGAGAAGATGGACATGATGACCACAGTGACTATTGCTCAGTTCTATGATCCACCTCTACGTTGTTTCACGTTTTTTGACTTCCAATTGGCTCCTACCTTGGAAGAATTTGAGAGGATTGTAGGCCGGAATCTGAGGGATCATAATCCATTTCCTAAGTTCGATGAAGGTATTCCTCCCAAGAGGATAGCTTTAGCTTTGGGTTTGAAGGTTTCTGAAGTCGTGGACAATTGGGATGTGAAGGGAGCTTTCAATGGTTTTTCTAGGAAGTTCTTGGAAGATCAAGCTAAGAAGATGGAAAAAGAAGGGAATTGAAAAGCTTTCTATGTCATGTTAGCTGTGTTGTGTTGGTATATAGGATAGTTCTCTTCCCAAATATTGACCATTTTGTGGACCACCTGGCGGTGAGAATCTTCCTCTCTGGTAACCCTGTACTGTTCCTCCTGGCAGACCTCCACTACGCTCTCCACGATCGTCATGAGAAGAAGGGAGGAACCATCTTATGTTGTGCGCAGCTATTGCATGCCTGGTTTAGATCTCATATGCCCGAAGAAGACCCTTTTATATCGAAGGAACTCAAGCCTTCTCAGAAGTTAGCTTCTCTCACCTCCAATCATGTTAAATGGTATATCAGGGATTGGGAAACCTAGGATGTTATTGTCAGCATTGGAGACTTCCCCAATGTGCCTTTGATAGGAACCAAGGGTTGCATCAACTATAACCCCATGTTATCTTTGAGGCAGCATGGTTACCCTATGAATGGACCTCCAAAAGATGAAGCTTTAGAGCCTTTCATCTTACACAGTGCTGAAGAAGATCATCCCATGGTGAAGAAGATCAAGAGGTCTTGGCAAGCAGTTATCAGAAAGGGTAAGGAGTTGGGTAAGAGAAATGTCATCGCTCAAGAGCCTTATACTTGTTGGGTTAGAGAGAGGGTTCAGATGGTTAAACTCCTTTTTCCATTTGATCCTTCTATCTATTCGTTGGTTCCTGAGCCATAACCAATATTACCTGAAGATATGGAGAAGCTCAATGCCCGTATTAAGGAATTGGAGCTGGAGAATGCGGACTTGAGGATTAAGCTCGACCGAGTCTCGGTAGAAAATGGGAATTTAAAAGATGGTCAACAGAAGAAGGACAAAGAGCTTGAAATCTCCATTAAAAGAGCTAGGGAGTCTGAGGCAAGGAGAGAAAAGTTAGGACAAGCGCTCTACAGCACTAAATCTGTGTTCAAGACAAAGGAGGAGGAGTTGGACAGAGCTTTACTCCAGATTCAAAAACTCAACAAGACTTTGGAATTGACCCTCGAAATGAAAAAGGAAGCACGACTGATTTCTGAGATTCGTACTCGTGAACTGGAGAATACCATTCATAAATACAAGGATACTCTGGAACACGAGAAGTTGAGGACTGAAGAGTCAGAAAGAGTTTGCACATGGCTGAACTATCAGTTGGAACAAGCCAATGCTAGAATCTAGGCACTTGAAAGTGGGGATCAGGATGCTGCGTATTTGATGTTGCTAGGTGAGTGCAGATATTGGAGAAACCTCTATAGGGACATAGAGGTGACCAAGGCTGAAGACTTGTGCATCATTCAAGACCTCCAAGGGCTTTACACTGAGTGGAAGGGCAAATTTCTAAGGTTGTCCAGATTTGCGAATTTCGTCATGCAAGAGCTACCTGAGAAAATGCAAGAAGCTGATTGGTGCATGTGTCCAGAGAACACCCCGCATCAAGTCTTTAATTTCATTAAATTTTGTAAGGCGATGTCGGAAGGGCTGACTACCGACCTTGCTACGGTTCGGAAAGCCCATAAGCCATAAGCACGTTGTTTGTATTTGAACTTTGCTATGAGTTAATGAAAAAATCGCTTTTGAGATTCATTTTATTGTGTTTTATTTCCTTATTACTTTAAATATTTGCGAACAAATGTTGTGGCATTTCTGAAATGAATGACTGAAACTAACCAAGAGTTTTGCAAAAAAGATGTATCCATACATGCATTCATACATTTTCAAAATAGAGTCTCACACCATCCTTTCTTCCTCCAGTTTCACGCTGAATCTTCAACACTAGTACAATACTCGCGCCCGAGCAAGACAAAGGATGGCTGAACAAGAGCAAGAGAGCGCCCGAGTTAGAGCTGAACTAGACGAGATCAAGGGGGGCATGTCCTAGATGAGGGAAATGCTGCAAGCCTTAACCTTCAAATTTGAGGTTCTGCAAGCGACCGTGATTTCAGAGACCACGGGCCTAGCAATGGAAGTACAACTTTAGAGGATGTTACCCTCAACCCTTCCTCCATATGGGTTACCTTACGACTTCGTCCCTCGAGCGGAAGTAGTGCACAACATGGGGCAATCTGTCCAACAAGTTGTGCCATTACCGGTTTACACTGACGCACGCCCAGTCATCCATACCGTTGCTCCACCAGTTGCCTATGCTAGGCACATTCCTCACTTTGAAGATCAACATACATGTATCAGACTGTCGACTCAACCATTGTTGGTGATGAGGTAAGATTTGAGGATTATAGAGAAGTAAAGGAGAACATGCAACTCCTTCAGAAGAAGTTCCGAGATTTAGAAGGAGACCACGTCTTTGGATCTGTCGTCAAAGAAATCTGCCTTGTATCTGGGTTGGTGATTACGGCCAAATTCAAAACTCCAGACTTCGACAAATACAAGGGGCATACTTGTCCAAAGAGCCATCTCATCATGTATTACCGGAAAATGGCTGCACACGCGAAAGACGACAAGCTGATGATCCACTATTTTCAAGATAGCTTGAGTGGGGCTCCTTCCAAGTGGTATTTAAGTCTGGATCAAAATAGGATCAGATGTTTCCAAGACCTGTCAGACGCGTTCATAAAACACTACAAATACAACATGGACATGGCGCCTGACAGAAGACAATTGCAAAGCATGTTCCAGCATGACAAAGAGTCCTTTAAGGAATACGCTCAGAGATGGAGGGAACTGGCTTCTTAAGTTGAACCACCTCTAGCTGAGAAGGAATTGGATGAACTATTTATTGACATTGTCCAACCCCAATTCTATGAGAAGATGGTTGGAAGTGCTTCCTTGGGATTCTCCGAGCTTGTTGCTATAGGGGCTCGCATCGAATATGGTTTAAGAAATGGCAAACTTGGGGATGTAGTTGGAACTTTAAATGCTAATCCAAAGAAGTTCTCTGGAGGGTTTCCCAGAAAGAAGGAAGGGGAAACAAATGTTGTGACTGTTGGCCAAGGAAGATCCCTTCCAAGAAGGAGACCACAATAATATTCAACAACCCTTTCCCTATCAGCAACCCATGTATCCCGTTCAGTACGCCCCGCAACCGTACGTGGCTGCTGTGACGCCCGCCTTTAATCAACAACTTGCTCAAGCCTATCAAGCGCCTCTAGTTTACCGACCAGCTCCAGTTTAACAACGTGCTCCTATTCCCCCAATTTATCAACAAGCACCAACAGCTCCTGTCTATCAACAACCGAGAGCTTAAGCTCCAAGGAAAAATTCTCAGAACCAGAATAGGAGGCAAGGGGATAGGGCGACCTTCAATCCAATCCCAATGTCATACAATGAGCTTTATCCCTCCCTGTTACAAAAGGGTTTGGTGGTTCCCAGACCTATGGGACCTCCACCTGATCGTCTTCCTCCATGGTACAACCCTAATGCACACTGTCCTTTTCATGAAGGTGCCTCCGGGCATGACCTAGAGGGTTGCTATGCTTTCAAGCATAGGGTTCGTGAGTTGATTGACAACAAGATCCTGTCCTTTAAAGATATGGGACCGAATTTGAAGAACAATCCTCTTCCTCCCCATGGAGATCCTGCAGTAAACGCCATTGAAGATGCCTCTGTTGGTGTTATAGTTGAGAAGGTGGATGATGTTAAGACTCCTTTGGCAGCATTCCATGCCCGATTGGTGGAAGCTGGCCTGATTAATATTATTCATGAAAATTGTGAAGAGTGTGCCACATACCCAAAGGGGTGTCAAGTGGTACGAGATAACATTCAAGACTTGATGAATAAAGGAGTGCTTCAGATATCCTGCGTTACGAAGAATGAAGATGTGTTGGTAATCGAACCTTGCTTCAATTTACCCGAACCAGTTGATATCCCATATTACAATGGAGGAGTGGTTCCAACGAACAGTCAACCATCGCTGTTGAGATATGTATGCCCACGCCTTTTCCATATGAGAGTGTAAGACCCCAATTTTGACCCTAAGATCCCTCATGGCATCATAACATTGCATTTACATTGCCTCAAGGATCATAAGCATCTTGGCTCCTTACCTTTGGGTGGGGTCTCTTGTGAATTTGGTTTGAGATCACCAAGCATGCTTGAATTGTATATTATTGCTTTTCTCATTTTGTTTACTAACCAAAAGCACAAAAATATGTCACTAACATCTCTTGTTTGTAGCTTGAGCAGTCACAAGATCCAAAGCTTCTAGGAGATCCTATGTGCATTGATATGGTCAAGAGAAGATGAAAGCAAGCATGGTAATAGTTCCCAAAGCTATCATACATCAAATATGCCTCCCAAGTGTCTCAATTCATCATTTTGATCAAAGCAAATCAAGGGGTTTGAGGCTTGTTTCTCAAGGAAACCCTAATTCATCTGTTCATCAACTATGCCATGCTCATGAAGCAATCTCAACCCATGGTCAAATACAATCAAGGGAAGTTCTTTCATTCATCATTTCATGCATATTTGAACTTAATTTAGTGTCCTCAATCATCAATTCATCAAAATATGAGGTGTGGACTTGAGAAGTTGATCAGTTAATTCATCTGACTATCTTGAAATACACTAAGACCTAACTTTTAATTTGCTTGCCAAATGGAGATAACCCCAAGAGAAACAATGTTCTTACAAACCATATGAACAACTTTCATGTTCATCAAAAATTTATTTGAAGCTTGGAAGGTCATCATCCATTCCAAAACATTATAGGTCATTTTGACTGAAACCCTAATTCTGGGTCAACTTCCCAAGGACATAACTCCTTCATTTTTCATGATTTTGAGGTAGGATCAAATTCATTGGAAATATTAAGATGTCTACTTCAAATGTTATGTTGAGCAAAATGTCAAAATCTCAAAAGAAATACATGTGATAATGCAAAACATTATAGGTCACTTTGGAACAAATGCATTGAAATGTGAAAAAGCCCAACTTCTAGTTCCCATAACTTCTTCATAAAAAATTCAAATGATGCAAACGTTAAGTCCAAATTGATTGCCTTGAAAAGATCTACAACTTTTATGTTGAAGATTTTGTCATTTGGAACTTTCATCATTGAGATAGAAGGGCTTGAACTTTGGCCAATTTTGAAAATCTCACATATGCATGTTTTGCACCCTACACTTCATGTCCATTTTTCATCAATTTCCAAGGCCCAAATGGAGTTTTGATCAACATAACAAATGATCCTTATGCAATAATATTTCCAACCATTACTCATGAGGTGGTGTTTCTATTTTTGACATAGCATTTTCGAAGGCTTGAACCTAATAGTGCAATTTTGGAAAATCATTTAATTTGCATTGCATGAGCTATTACCATCCAATCTGCACGTCCAATTTGCTTTCATCATGCATCAGCTACCAAATCCAGTTGGAATTGGGCCCTCCATGCTCCTGTACAGGCCCATGCATGGAGGCCCTTTCCATTCATGCAAATTTGAAATCATGCATTCAGCATTGCCTTGCCTATAAATACCATGCCTTAGCTTCATCATTTCTCAACCTGAAGGCGCCCCAAATGCTGCTAAACTGAAATCACAACCCTCACTAAAGGAACTAGCTCAATTTTCTCTCAAATTTCAGATCCGAACTTTGGTTTCCTTGATCAATTTTCAGATCTTAAAGTTCCTAAACCTTCTTCTCCTTGATCTATAGTGTGGACTGTAAGCAATAGCATCCAAGAACTGTGACTCAAAGCCCTGCAAATCAGAGGTTTACCTCAACTGTTATTTTCTTCGAATCTACTTGCATAGTGCTTATTTCTCATTGTTATTGTGTGATCTGAAGTCCTCTGCATAGAGGCAACATTATTGTGCTTTCAATTTTCAAAAATCATGAAGTTCATATGAACACCACAGATCTTCCACTTCTGATTTCTTTTAATATAGAGATCTTGAATGGATTTGGTTGGTACAGGGGTGATGTACATCACCCCAGCTCTCGATTGATGCATGGATCGTGTCTTTTGGTTACCATTTAAATCTCTACAAATTTGGACTTGGCCGGAGAAGACGGTGGCGCTGGCCACCGTCTGGTCTCCAGATTTGATCTGGATCGTCCATTCCTTTTTCCATATGCAATCTCACGCGTCCAACCTTATGACTTTATTAACGGCATGGTGTGTTGCATTTGACTCACGCATATGGTGAACGCGCGCTTCTCAGCCGTGTGATGATCCACGTCAATTAATGAAGTTTCATCAAGCGGTCCACGTTTTTCCTTATTTTCTAATTTCTGATTTTAATTCTTTTATTTCTTTTAATTCCATTTCTTTTTAAAAATTCACATCTCTCTCATTATTAGTCCAAAAAGTATGAGACAAATTTCATTTTTCTCCTTTTAATTTCTACTTGCTAAAAATGATTTTTAATATTTTTTATTTTAGCATTTGATAGTTTTTAGTAATTTTCTCTTTTTTGGTTATTTTTAATTCATTTAAAATAGTTTTTGATATCCAAAAAATACAAAAATATTTTTCCAACCTCTTTGAATGATGATAGATCTATGAAAAATATTCTCATCAATTTATTAATTGATTTGAGATTTATTTGAGATTTTAGTTCAATTAGGTTATTTTTATACATTTTTAATTGATTTAAAATAGTTTCTGACTTCTAAAAATGCTGAAACTTTTTGTCAAACTTTGTTTGACCATGTTGAACTTGGGATAATTCACTTGGACTTTTCAAAGTTGATTTGATGTGAGTTTGCAGTTTGACCTTTCTTTAGTATTTTAATTCAAGTTTTATTTTAATATTAAAAAATGCTAAACATATTTTATTTGTTTCTTGACTTCTAATCTTCATCTTGCTTCTGTTTTCTATTGTTTGACCTTGATCTTCTTTATCTTTGGTCAATGCTTGTTGATTATCTCATTCCATTTCTATTAATGTACTTTAATTCTTCATCTTCTTCTTCTTCTTTTTCTTTTTTGATCAATGAGTTAAAGATTGGTGGTTAGCATTGATACATGGAGGTTTAATCTTCCTTGATTCAAATCTAATTCATCTTGATCATGTATCAAGTGAATGGCTTTGCATTAAGGATAGGTTGCTTCCTAAATCATGAAAAGAACCTAAATCAATACAAGATCATTTCTCATCTTTTTTTTGGCATGGCAAGTTGTTGGAGTTTGATTTACTAATCAAAATCTCTAACTTGTGTTGTTGCCTACATTATTATTAACCGGCCTCAGATGGTTGTGACTTCTACATAAGTCTAATTACGATTTCTTAACATAGCGCTAAATTGCCTTATGGCACACTAACTCTAACACTAACCATTAACCATTAACATTTAATTCTTGCTCTTTACATTTATGCAATTTACTATTCTTGTACATATTATTCATTTGCTTTTTCCTTTGCTCATTTGAGCACATGTTTATGTTAATGCAATTTGCCTTTTGCTCACTTGAGCACATAATTGTGTATATATTATTGTGCTTGTGTTTTGTTTTGATTGTTGTGGACCAAAGGCAAAAAAATGGATAAATGGACTTAGTTTCTAGGACATTCCCTATGCAAAATTGGAGTAAAAGGACCTTAATGTTGAAGATGGATTAGAAGGACTAAATCTCTAAACTTAATCTTGTCCATTCTTGATTTGCTTCATGGAACTTTTTGATGTTGTGTGCTTTTGTGCTAGGTGAATCCTATTTGAGCCAAATTGAAGAACCATTGCCATGTTGATCCAAAGTGAAAGATACAAGAGCCATTGGGGATCTTCTAAGAGCTTGTTTGATTATGTTGATTGCTTGAGCTTACTCTTATTTTGCTTACATATTCCAAAGGATGGGAGCTACTTGGATCATCAATATGATCTCAAGAGAGGAACTCCATTTGTGGTCTTGTTTCTTATCCTTCATCTCTTGTATGATTAGGACTTTAGCCATTCTTCTTCTTCCCTCCACTCTAACCCAAGCCAAAACTTTTTGTGCAAACATTCAACACTTGTTTTCAAACATTAGAAACCTAAGCATTATGCTTTTGATTTTCAAACTTTCTTTTCATAACACTTATTTTGAATTGAATCTTTAAGTCTACTTTGACCATACTTTGTAAATACTTTTCATTGGTAAATATAACTCATTCAAATACTTTTGTGGTTTCAATGGCCACTTTCTTAATCAAAAACTTTTCCATAACCTTTAGCTATTAGGTTTGAGTTATCCTTGAGTTAGATGTAATACTCACCTATATCCTTAGTGATGGACAATGAGTCTTCCATGCTTATCATAGGATTAACCCCTCACTAGCATGTTGAAGCTATCCTCACATGGTAGATTTGTGGTTTTTAGGTTGAGTTTTCTCCCTTGGATAGCAAAAGACCTTAAGGCTTTTGGACCAATCAATTCACCCACTTGTTTTGAAATTTTTACCCCGAACTACGAGGTTTTGATCCTAATCTTTTTTAAGATGGTACGTAGGCAATGGGTTTATCCATCCAAACACAAATTGTAATTAACTTGTATATTCTCTTCTCATCTCTTCAATCATGTTTGCACAAACAAATTTTCACAAAAATATCAATCTTACAACAAGTGTGAAAAGGGCTCCCTAGGAGTACTTAGGATGTTCTGGGTGCCTAAAACCTTCTCATTGCATAACCAACCCCCTTACCCTGATCTTTGACATTTTTACTAGTTTTTGATTCGATAAAACGTTTAGGTTTTTATTCGCTTTCTAACCATTCCTTTGGATAAATAGAAGTGCGGTGGCGACTCGACTTGTATGGTTTACCTTGGATTTAGTCAATATCTCTAATGGTAACGAATACCCCGCTACAGAAAAGTGGCGACTCTGCTGGGGACATTTGCCTAGTGGGTTTTGCCTACTTTTCATATTTTTTGTATTGTATTGTATATTATTTTGTGACATATTTTTTGTGCAATTTGGGATTACTGTATTATATGTAATGATTGAATTGCTTGAATATTAATTCCTTGTATGCTTGGTGATCTTTGTGAGATGAGTTCTATACCCGAACTCGAGTGCACTTAGGATAGGAGAATGGCATAGTCTTGTTGACTTGTGTGGAGTTATTCCTTAGCAAGTTGACTTGCAAGCCCATTCACTTGGTGGAGGTCATGTTGGGATCAATAATGTCACACAAGTAGTTGTGGTTAGACATTACTCTTTCCAATATAGACCTTAGAAGCCAAGGACCTTAGTTTACCAAGCCCATCTTGGCCTATTCTTAGGACGTAGTGCGAAAGTCGTTCAAGTGTAAGATTTGATACGATTGTCACGCAATACTACACTCATAAGAGTTTCTCTTGAGAATATTTTTGGAATACGAGTAGTCGTTTATCCGATAATATCCGAAAGATGGGATGATGACTATGGGAACCTCTTGTAGAACATGTTTGGCAGGTTTAAACCCTAGTACACTCCCTTTAGGTGGTTCTTAACCGAGACTCCATGCTCGTGACTTACAACAAACCCTTGATTCATGGTTGATCCGTTGTTGTATCCTTAATATCAATGGAACTTGGGTGTTGATAAGGTGTAAACCATAATCCACCAAAATAGATGATTGATATTAAGGATGACATGATCCATCCCATGACCTTTGTTTGGTGTGCTTTGCTTGATCCTTGAGTGTGATTGTTGCATCCATGCATTCATGCACCCATTTGCATCCATATCATCAATAATGAGAAAATTTTCAAGGAACTTAAGAGGTCTATTTGCAAATTTTCAGACATGGAAAGACAAAGAAGGAATACGAAGAAGTACAGTTTCAGACAACCCGACTTGAAAGAGCTAAGGAATTTGACATCCTATGTATTAGATCCCTTGGGTTTCAAGGCTCGTTATGGGAAGCTTCTGTCTGTTCTGACTACTCAAGTGGACGAAGGATTGATGAGTGTATTGGTGTAGTTCTATGATCCCTTGTACCGTTGCTTCACATTTCCGGATTTCCAGCTTTTGCCCATGCTTGAGGAGTATGCCTATCTTGTGGGTATACTTATCCTAGACCAGTTGTTGTTCAGTGGCTTAGAAAGTATTCCTACTTCTCAAGAGATAGCTGATATGTTGCATATAGATGAATTTCTGGTTGGTGCTCATATGACTACCAAAGGTGGAATTCAAGGTCTCCCTTCTAAGTTCCTTATTGCTCAAGCTACTATGTATGGGAAGGCCATGAGTGAGGACGCCTTTGAAGCCATATTTGTATTTCTCATCTATGGGCTAGTGTTATTCCCCAACATCGATAAGTTTATGGATGTGAACACTGTTAGGATTTTCTCTACTCTTAATCCCGTTCTGACTCTGTTGGGTGACACTTATTTTTCTTTGCATATGAGGGATGCAAAGGGTGGTGGTACCATTGTGTGTTGTTTGCCTCTGTTGTACAAGTGGTTTATTTCGCACTTGCCACAGACGGTCTCCTTCAAGGAGAACAAAGGATGTCTACGGTGGTCCACGAGACTTATGTCTCTCACTAATGATGATATCTTTTGGTACAACCGTGTATATGATGGTGTGCAGATTATCGACTCTTGTGGCGAATTCTCCAATGTGCCTCTTCTTGGTACTTGTGGTGGGATTAACTACAACCCTATTTTGGCACGTCGTCAGCTTGGGTTCCCCCTAAAGGATAAACCTAATAACATTCTGTTAGAGGGTGTGTTCTTTCAGGAGGGTAAAGATCCCCAAGGCTTGAAGGGCAGGATGGTCCGGGCTTGGCGCAAAATCCATAGGAAGGGAAGGAAGGACAACAACGGTCGCAGCTCCCACTAAAGAACCCAAAGTGGTCCAATCCGAAGATGTTGTTGAATTCTTGAAGTTGATCAAGAGAAGTGACTACAAGGTTGTGGACCAGTTGCAGGAAACACCATCTAAGATCTCTATTTTGTCTCTGCTATTGAACTCCCAAGCCCATAGGGAGGATTTTTTGAAGGTGCTTGCCCAAGCTCATGTAACGTAAAGCATAACAGTTGACCAATTTGATGGAGCAGTTGCGAATATCACAGCTTGCAATACTTTGAGCTTCAGTGGAGAGGAATTACCTGAGGATGGACAAAATCACAATCGTGCTCTCCATATCTCGGTAAAATGCAAAGATGATGCTTTCGCGAGAGTTTTGTTTGATACCAGATCTTCTCTGAATGTGATGCCAAAAAGAACACTGGCCAAGTTATCTTATCAAGGACCAACTATGAAGCCTAGTGCCCTGATAGTGAAAGCTTTTGATGGTTCCAGGAGAACCGTGATTGGAGAGGTTGAATTTCCCATATTGATTGGCCCTCATGTATTCTCGATTAATTTCCAAGTCATGGATATTAATCCAGCATATAGCTGCTTATTGGGGCGTCCTTGGATTCATGCTGTAGGGGCAGTTACCTCCACTTTACATCAAAAAATGAAGTTTGTGGTGAACAATCAAGTGATCATCATTTCTGGGGAAGAGGACTTTATGGTTAGTCATCTTTCATCCTTAAGATATATCGAGGCTGATGAGAATGCTTTGGAAACTTCACTCCAAGCTCTTGAGATAGCCAACGCCACTTTTGTGGAGATGAAGGACCCTGTTGGGAAAGCTTGTTCATCTTTCGCTTCTCTGAAAAGCGCCAAGTCTAGTATTGAAGGAGGATACCCTGAAGGTTGGGGTCAGCTTATTGATATTCGTGAGAAGCATGATCGCTTTGGTCTGGGATATGTGCCTTCCGATGCGAAAGGAGCCCGAGTCCCTGCAAAGGACAACACCTGAAGCATCCAAGAAGTATTCCTTAGCACATGATTCATCCATGGAGATCAGGTCAATGCAATTGAAGACAACACCGAAGACGAAGATGAACCATGTTTGGTTTACCAGTGTGAGACAACTTTGAACAACTGGAAGGCGGTTGAAATCCCCGAAATTTTTCCTTTGTCAAAGTAATAATTGTTGTTTTTTCCTTTCAAATCCTTAGCTCTGCCCAAGGCTAATGGATCATGTTATAGGGACCCTTTTCATTTTAAAATAATCATTATCAGTGAATGAAAGGCATTTTGTTAAATTCTTATTATTCATTTGTTTTGCTTTCTCTTAAGAAAATGGCAATCTTTTCGAAAACAAAAAAGACAAAAAACTTTTCATTTATGCATCTTTTATTTTTACTTTTCTAAAAAAAAAATCATTCAAACATGCAGAATAAATGATAACCCCGTTGAATCCAATGACTTTACTCCCTCTCATAACTTTGACTCCCCTATCTACCAAACGGAAGAAGAGGGTGAAGAAGATTGTTACATCCCCGACGAATTGGCAAGGCTGCTCGAGCGTGAGCCCAAAGCCCTTCAGCCACATGAAGAACCGGTGGAAACAATCAACCTTGGCACAAAGGAAGAGAAGAAATAAGTCAAGGTCAGCACCACGCTTGAAGCAAGCACCAAAGAGAGATTGGTTAAGCTACTACAAGAATATGTGGATGTATTTGCATGGTCATACCAGGATATGCCATGCCTAGACACCGACATCGTTGAGCATAAGCTGCCACTTCAGTCAGACTACCCACCAGTAAAACAGAAACTCCGAGGAACAAGACCAGATATGGCTCTAAAGATTCGTGAAGAAGTCAAGCGACAATTTGATGTTGGTTTCCTCGTAGTGGTGAAGTATCCACAATGGGTAGCTAACATTGTACCTGTGCCTAAAAAGGATGGAAAGGTGAGGATGTGTGTTGACTATAGGGATCTGAACAAAGCTAGTCCAAAGGACGATTTCCCTCTACCACACATTGATACTCTGGTAGACAACACTGCCAGTTTTGTTGTATTCTCCTTTATGGATGGATTTTCTGGATACAATCAAATTAAGATGGCACCATATGACATGGAGAAGACCACTTTTATTACCCCTTGGGGCACTTTTTGCTACAAGGTAATGTCTTTCGGTCTCAAAAATGTCGGGGCAACTTACCAAAGAGTTATGTTCACTCTTTTCCATGATATGATGCACAAGGAGATAGAGGTCTATGTTGACGACATGATCGCTAAATCTCACAATGAAGAAGATCATAAAAACCATCTGAAGAAGCTGTTTGAACGCCTCAGAAAGTTTAAATTACGATTAAACCCTGCAAAATGCACATTTGGTGTCCGTTCAGGGAAGTTGCTTAGTTTCATCATTAGTCAACGAGGAATTGAGGTGGACCATGACAAGGTCCGAGCTATACAAGAAATGCCTGCTCCACGCATCGAACGAGAAGTCAGAGGTTTCCTAGGACGTTTGAATTACATCTCAAGGTTTATCTCATATATGATGGCCACGTGTGAGCCTATCTTCAAATTGCTTCGAAAAGATCAAGCTGTTGAATGGAGTTCTGATTTGAAATTCTGGTATCAGAGATGAGATGTCGAAGATAATGTCACGACACTAATATCTGAGTAAAACAAACAGGATAAAGATAAAGAATAGTAAAGTAAGAGACACAAGCAATTGTTAACCCAGTTCGGTCCAACTTGTAACACCCCGATAAAATATGATAATTATTTAAATTAAGTTAATAGTATATTTATTAATTTAATTAAATAATTGGATTATTATTGGAATATTATTGGAATTATTATTATTATTGGAATAATAAAGTTGGAATATATATAAGGTCCCATTTGGTAAAAAGGGTTTTTACGTGAAAGCAGAGAACACGTAACATTGGGAGAAAAGAGAAGAAACTGAGAAAGGGAGAAGAAGAGGCTAGGGCTCAAGAGGAGAATTCACGATTGTTGAAGGTCAAAGAGGATTTGCCGGATTAACTCAGGTAAGGGGGGTTTATCGTCGTTTAATGGGTATTATGGGTTAACATGTAATGGGTAGTAATAAGCCATTGAATTGACCATAATTGGGATGAGGAATGTTGTAAATGATGATGAATAAGTTATGTTAAAACTGTAATTGAATCTATATGTGGGTGAATCGTAAATTTCTGGACGTGTAGCTTTTTACGGAATTGAAATCGGAGGCCCGGAAGTCCTCCGACGGCGAAAAATGCGGGGGATTCTGCATTCTGTTCGTGTTAGCGCAGGGACAGCTTTCTGTCTTGTGTTAACCGGTTAACCCAGGGTGTTAACCGGTTAACACTGTTATGAATTATGAGAAATTGCTGTCTGTCTTGCGTTAACCGGTTAACCCAGGGCGTTAACCGGTTAACACTGTTAAAATGTTCCAGGAAGCGTGTTCTGTGTTGCGTTAACCGGTTAACCCAGGGCGTTAACCGGTTAACACTGTTGGAAAAGTGAAAATTTGATATTCAAATATTGTGTACATAGTGGATGATTGGCCTATATTGGTGTATGATATAGTAGGGATCATTTCCCGTTGTTTTGAGCAGTATGGGTATTAGTAGAGTGTGCTAATACTGTGATTTATTATTTGGCATGATATGAATATGATTCTGTGATACATATGCTGATGATGTGTGATGGTATGCATAATGCTGTGAATGTATCTGTTATGTATGCAATTGTGAATGGACTGTTTATGGCTTAGAGTGTGAGCATATGTCCATTGTGGATTGTTGTTGATGTTGCATGCTAGGTGATTTAGCGTGCATAGTATGGCCTTTATGGTGGTAGCTAATTCCCATGGTGAGGAATTAGTGAGTGAGTTATTGTGGATTGTTGTGGATGTTTGCATGCTAGGTGATTTAGCGTGCATAGCATAGCCCTTGGGGTGGTAGCTAATTCCCATGGTGAGGAATTAGTGAGTGAGTCACTAGGTCTCAAATGAGTGGGACTAGTGAGCTTGGTAGCCGTATCTGGGTTTGATCGGTGAGGTTGAACCATGTGTTCACGAATAATCGGTTCCGCATGCATGGAGTCTCATTGCATAATGTATGTATGGCGTATAATATGAATGGATGTATTCCAATATTATACGTGTGGTTTGTGTTGGGTTGAGTATGATTTTGATTTTGAGTTGATGTTGCCGTTGCTGAATGTGTGATCTGATTTGGGTGATGAAATGTGTTAATTTACTTAGCATTACATGATATTTTATAATGCTTATTATATCGATTGAGGAACTCACCCTTATAACTATGTTTCAGGTAACGAGCAGTGATTGAGTAGAAGCTAGTGCTTGAAGTCTAGTGTAGTTCCTTAAGTGGGTCATGCTCTGGTAGATGTAACATCGGGACGGGATGTTTTACTTGTTTTCATTTTGGTTGTTGAACAACTTTACATGTAATGTGTTACATGGTTTGCATGATTGATTTGATCTCTATCCGCTGCGTATTGTGCAATGTTTTATTTTGATTAATAAATAAGCATGACAAGTTATTATGGTGAATGGTGTGAAGTGTCAAGTGTGACACCCTTAAATTGCATATCTACTCTGATTTATATTTTGTTGAATTAATTAATTATTGGGGTATGAAATAAGGGTGTTACACAACTCACCTACATCTGGGGGCTACCAAGCCAGGAAGGAAATCCACTAAATAGAATCAGTTCAAAGACTCTCCATACACTTCAACAAGTTACAGTCTTTCTCACCTAATCTCTACCCGTGCGACTTCTACCTAAGCACTCTTAGATATGAGAACCCACTCACTCCCCCTCAATCACACCTGTGATTTTAAACAACAATTACTCTGAAAAGAAGACACTTTTCAATAACACACACTTGATTTTTCTTAGCAGCTTTAATCATGCAGACACACACTTGATCTTGCTTAACAACTTTGATCAAGTAGACACACACTTGATCTTGCTTCACAGCTTTGATCAAGTAGACACACACTCTTGCTTACAAGCTTAGAGTGACAACCCACAAATCAGACCAATTCAATCATCTATGGATGAATTGAATGGCTTACAAGTCTCACGACTAAACAAGACACAAACCCTTACTCTCTCTCAATATTTCGCCCTGTATTGGTTGTGTTTCAAATCAGGTTTTCCAAGTCCCTTTTTATAGAAGCTTTCAGCTGGGCTTGGACATCTTGAAAACCCTAAAATTATTTTCCAATTAAATCTTCTCATGACAGCTGGTTAGATCTCTTTGGAAAATAAGTAAATCAGGTTGTAATCAATGATTGAATGCGCCTGCAAATCAGATCTTCAATCATACATAGATTGCCATTGAATGTGCAATCACATAACACATAACATTCACCCTAAATGGTCTGTGTACAGGATGTCATGACATCGGGTCTGACATCTTGGAACAATCCTGCATAATTCCATTTATAATTTCCAGCAGGTACATAATATCAGATGTCATGACATTGTGTATGACATCCTGAAACAATCCTGCATAATTATGTTTTTTTTTAAACTCCAGTAGGTACATAAATATCTTATGTTAAGACATCACATGCAACATCTTGTGAACACTCTTTGTTTTACCAAAATTGCTGCCAACACTTAGAACCAACAAACTCCCCCTTTGGCAAATTTTGGCTAAAACATATATCTGTCCATTTTGTTCACAAGAAAAACTATCAGTAGTTAAACAACAGTTTAAACAACAGCAAAAGCAAACAAAATTACTAGTTATAGACATCTCCTTTAATAATAACAGCACCTGTAACCATAACACCTGTAACAATCAGAATCACCCTCTGACATCTGCTCCAACATCACCTGTGCACCACATAACACCACTTGTGCACCACATCAGACATCTCCTCCAACATCAGTTGTATGAGACATCACAAAACAGAACAACATTCTGTTTTACATCACACACATCTCTTTCAACAGTAGTTGTTCATCTGTTCAGCTACACCAGCACATATATCTCCACACAGCTCCACATATTTAACTGCTCCACATAATCACTTCTCCCCCTTTTTAGTCAAAATTGACCAAAGGTGACCAATTGGACAAAATAAATGTCAATTAGCCTAGCAGAGAATATCACAGCAGATGTTATAACATTTAAAATGTTAAAATATAATTGTTAGGAGATACAAACCATAGTTATACACAACTGTAATAGCTGAGATAATTAGAAATCCATGAAACTCATTAAGAGCCCAAATATTACATAAAGGCATCAATAAGGACTGCCACAAATTACACATATTTCAACAGAAAAAAAAAATCTTCAGCATCAAAACAGTAGGGGGACCAACTTTCATAACAGCACACACAACAGCCACACCAACCCAGTCTTCATTTCAAGGGGAACCATTACCACTCAGTCTGAGGAAGAGGCATCATCTTCACCTTCAGAATCAGAGTTGCCGCTAGATTGAGCATTGGACCTCTCACTTGAGGTATTGGCATCTGAATCCTTGGTCTCACCAGCCTTCTCCATCTCTTCCTTCTCTAAGCTACCAATAAGAACCTCAAAAGCCTCTTTCCTTGCCTTGGCAACCCTAATACCATTATCCAGATCCTTACAAGTTTCCTTTAATTGATCAATCAAGCTACCTTTAGAGGTAGGCTCCTTCCTTGCAAATGTCATGACAACATCATTGACATGACTTCCTTCAAACAACTTGTAGTGAATGGATAGTGGAGGCTTTCTTCTTCTTGGAATGTCACTTGTGTTGAGAATGCCTGGTTGCTGGCTCAAGATAATTCCACAAATGATGGAAGGAAAGGCAATGGGCAGTTTCACTGCATTAGTGGAGGCATGTCTGGAAATTTGATCAAACATAAACCTTCCAAAGTCAAAGTTTATCCTGGTTCCAATAGCATAAATGATTCTTCCAAGACCAATAGAGATGGTTGAGATATGATTAGTAGGCACCCAGTTGGCTGAACCAATCTTATGTAAGATGGCATATTTGACAGTTAGCTTGCCAACTGATAGGTGATTCTTACTAGGCCACTCCTTAACTTGGCCAACAGTAATAGTCCTACGGACTTCATTGTATGTAGCCTCTAAATCCACACCTCTTTCAGTTCCTCTCCCTAGGAACTTGTTGATTATGGTTGGGGAGAATCTCACACATCTACCTCTTACAAAAACCTTGCAAAATTCCTTGCTACTCTTTTCAGAAATATCCTCTGGGATATTCACAACAAATTCTTTCACTAACCCCTCAAAACATTGGGGCAAGGCAACAACAGTTCTCATCAGACCAACATTCTTAATCAAATCCATGACTTCCTTCACCTCTACAGCCTCCTTTCCCAGCTCCCTTTCAACAGCAACCCTCCTTTGAATGACAAACTTCCACTTGGCAGCACCATTTTCTAGATGGAAAGAGATGTCATCTAAGTGCACAGCTGCAACTTTGCCTGGAGACTTCTTGATAGTCTGTCTTTTAGCAGGAGAGATGTCTGGGACATCGCCTTTGACATCATCATCAGAGTCAGAACTCTCTCTGACGTTCCTCTTCTTAACCTCAACTTTACTCCAAGATTTGGAGGGTCCTACACCAGCAACCTTTTTCACTCTTCTTGCTGTCCTCATTTCAGCCACAGTCTTCCCTTTTCTGGTCCTCAGTTTCTTTGCTACACTTGGTTTCACAGATGGACCAAGGTGTCATCTTCTTCCTCAGAACTTTCTTCCTCCAGATCAATAACATTCTCAGCGGTTTCATGAGACACATCTGCTGGTTTCTTACTAGGTAAGGTTTTACCTAGAGAACATAATCCCTCAACAGCCACTTCCTTCTCTGATCTAGATGAATCATCATCTTTCTCATCTTGGGGTTCCACCTCAGGAGAGGGGTCCCTTCTAGACAGAGGGGTAGAAACACCCTTGAATGCATGCCCTTCATTCAGAATCCTAGTAACTAGGTTCCTAATGGTACAATCAGTAAAGTGCATGTCATCCTTATGAGGAGATTTTTAAGGAATGTTACCTTGCTTACTTCCAGCCATGGAAGAAGGGCCAGGGGCGTCGCCTGGAATCACACAAAGAGGAGTAACGTCCAACACGTCTTCATCTAGAAACTCCATGGAGGGAGTCCTTGCGTGATGAGTAGGTTTTGAACCAGAGGATGAGGGATGTTGAGACATTTTATTGAACTTTTTAAAAAAATCTCTTTGCCCTAGCAGAGGTTTTCTGAGAAGTTGGATGAAGATGGAAATGGTAGTGTTGAGGTCGCGTGTGGAAATGGCATAGATACTAGTTCCAATACTAGGTGATGATTTATCATTAATGTGGCTCTTTCTTTTAAGTGGATAGACACTATTTTTATTACCTTTTCCACTCCACTTTAATTGCCATAACTTCACAAGAATCCAAATCCCCAATTTCCCTCTCAAATATTCAAACTGATTATTAGCCAAAACTCTTGCAAATATGTCAGCTAATTGCATTTCATGCTTTAGAGCTATGAATTTGTCTTTCACAAATTCTCTAATGGAGTGATGACAGAAATCAATGTGCTTGGTCCAACTGTGCTGAGTAGGATTTTTGGACATAGCTGTAGCATTCAGGTTGTCATAGTACAATGTCATGACATCGTGTGTGACATTGTATGTAATTATCAGTAGTTTCAACCAACCCTGTTGAGAACAGCTACTTCCAGCTGCTATATATTCAGCATAAACACCATTTTCATCTTTCAAATGTGTAGGAGCAGGTGTCCTTTAACTCTCCATCCCAATATTCTCAACATTGTTCTTGGCACTTTTGCTTTGAGATAGACACATAGGCCCTTCTATCTACTTGACCTGTAGCCCAAGTCCAACAAAGCTCTTTCCAACTTCAGACTGCATATGACTAGCAACATGTTCAACCATCTTATCCATCTTCCTATCTATTTGAGCCATCATGATCTTTTCACCTTTGGAAGTGATGTCAAGTCTGAGTTTCTGGTGTGACATCCTTGTCTGACATTTCCCACAGACTTGTCTTTCATCAATCTTGGGAGTTCCTCTAGCAGATATAATCATCTTCATCCCGTTTTCTTTGACTAAGGTACACTTTGAAGAATAACCAATTTGAGAGCTCCACATGTAACAGTTGTCTTTGGTCCTGACTCCTTTCATGATCACTTCACTTTCTTTGTTGGTAATCAGACAATCAGTTTTAGTGAAGTTAACATTTAGACCTTGGTCACATAGTTGACTGATGTTGATTAGATTTGCAGTCAAGCTTTAACAAGTAGGACCTTGTCAAATTCAGGAACTCCAGGGAAATCAAGCTTACTAATCCCCTTGATTTCACCTTTTGCTCCATCACCAAAGGTTACATAACTCATGGCATGAGGATCAAGACCAGTTAGCAGGTCTTTGTTTCCAGTCATGTGTCTGGAGCAACCACTGTCAAAATACCAATCTTCTTTGGTTGAAACTCTGAAGGGAGTGTGAGCTATTAGACTTGTAACATTTGTCTTAGGAACCCATTACTTCTTGTTGACAGGCTTGTGCTGTTTGGGTCTTGGTTGATAGTGAGTCTGATGATGAACAAGGCTAGGATAACCGTACAGCTTATAGCAGAAGGGCTTCAGGTGGCCAAATTTTCCACAGTAATGGCATCTCCATCTTTGATGTTTCCCTTTCTGCTGTCTTTCCTTCTGATGTTGTGACACCTCAGGTTTGCTTTTAATATGGTTGCACTTAGGATTGGATTTAGGTTTGCAACCAGTGTAACTGCACTCAGGCTTAGATCCATTATACCCAATGCCAGATTTGTCTCCTGTTATTTTCCCAGTTTGGAGAATTTTGTCTAAGGAGTCAAATCCATTATTTAACATTCTTACATACTTGGTCATCTCTTCTAGTTTAGAATTCAAGAACATAGCTTCAGTTTTTAACTTGGAGATGGTTTCCAATTGCTCTGCCTTCTCATTCTCCAGCTGTACTATCACTTTCTTTTGGCTTTGACTTTCATCTAGCTTGGAATTCAGAACCACTTCTTCTGTTTTTAATTTGGAGATGGTTTCCAAGTGTTCTACCTTCTCATTCTCAAGTTGAGTTATTACCTTTTTCTGGCTTTCAACCTATTTACATACCTTTGCACTTTTGTGACACAACTTTCTGTAGGTAGTGGCCAACTCTTCAAAGGTTACTTCATCATCACTTGAGTCTTCATCAGAACCCCATCTTCTAGTCAAGGCAGTCACCAAATTTTCAGACTCTTCTGTTTCACTCTCATCATACCAAGTGGCAGCAAGACTCATCTTCTGCTTCTTGAGGTAGGTTCCACATTCAGTTCTAATGTGTCCATACCCATCACATTCATAGCACTGTACTTCTTTTCCTTCTTTGGGCTTATCATCTTACCTTGTTCTTCTTCCAGCATTGTTGGATTTACTAATGTCAGATGAGATGTTCTTGACATTAGCCTTAGATCTTACATCCATCTTTTTCAACAGTCTGTTGAACTGTCTTCCCAACATTGCTACATCATTGGCCAGATCTTCATCAACATCCTGACTATTTTCCTCCTCTGTGTTTGACATGAAGGCCATGCTTTTGGTTTTCTTTTCAGGACCATCATTCATTCCCATATCAAATGTTTGGAGGGAACCAATTAGCTCATCAACTCTCATGTTGGAGATGTCTTGAGACTCTTCTATGGCTGTCACCTTCATAGCAAATCTCTTAGGGAGTGACCTGAGTATTTTCCTTACTATCTTTTCATCTGACATCTTCTCTCCCAGGGCTCCTTAGGCATTAGCAATTTCAAGAATGCTCATATGAAATTCATGTATATTTTCATCTTCTTTAATCCTTAAATTTTCAAACTTGGAGGTGAGCAGCTGTAGTCTAGACATTTTAACTCTAGAGGTTCCCTCATGAGTGGTTTTGAGAATGTCCCAAGCATCTTTAGCCACCTCACAGTTGTTTACCAACCTGAAGATGTTTTTGTCTACTCCATTGAATATGGCATTCGATGCTTTAGAATTTCCAAGGGCTAGATCATCCTCCTCCTTGGACCATTGTTCTTCAGGATTCTTGTCAGTTGTGGCTTCTCCTTCCTTAGTAATTACTGGATGTACCCAGCCTGTTAACACAGCCTTCCAAGCCTTATTGTCCAGAGATTTTAAGAAAGCTACCATTCGAGGTTTCCAAAAGTCATAGTTAGATCCATCCAAAATTGGTGGCCTGTGAACAGATCCTCAATCTCTCTCCATTGTACTAGAAAGTATTGTCCCTAGATCTCACCCAGAACCAGAGCAGGATGCCTGCTCTGATACCAATTGAAATTCTGGTATCAGATATGAGATGTCGAAGATAATGTCACGACACTAATATCTGAGTAAAACAAACAGGATAAAGAAAAAGAATAGTAAAGCAAGAGACACGAGCAATTGTTAACCCAGTTCAGTCCAACTCACCTACATCTGGGGGCTACCAAGCCAGGAAGGAAATTCACTAAATAGAATCAGTTCAAAGACTCTCCGTACACTTCAACAAGTTACAGTCTTTCTCACCTAATCTCTACCCGTGCGACTTCTACCTAAGCACTCTTAGATATGAGAACCCACTCACTCCCCATCTATCACACCTGTGATTTTAAACAACAATTACTCTGAAAAGAAGACACTTTTCAATAACACACACTTGATTTTGCTTAGCAACTTTAATCAAGCAGACACACACTTGATCTTGCTTAACAGCTTTGATCAAGTAGACACACACTTGATCTTGCTTCACAGCTTTGATCAAGTAGACACACACTCTTGCTTACAAGCTTAGAGTGATAATTTACAACCCACAAATCAGACCAATTCAATCATCTATGGATGAATTGAATGGCTTACAAGTCTCACGACTAAACAAGACACAAACCCTTGCTCTCTCTCAATATTTCGCTCTGTATTGGTTGTGTTTCAAATCAGGTTTTCCAAGTCCCTTTTTATAGAAGCTTTCAGCTAAGCTTGGACATCTTGAAAACCCTAAAACTATTTTCTAATTAAATCTTCTCATGACAGCTGGTTAGATCTCTTTGGAAAATAAGTAAATTAGGTTGTAATCAATGATTGAATGCGCCTGCAAATCAGATCTTCAATCATACATAGATTTCCATTAAATGCGCAATCACATAACACATAACATTCACCCTGAATGTTTTGTGTACAGGATGTCATGACATCGGGTCTGACATCCTGGAACAATCCTGCATAATTCCATTTATAATTTTCAGCAGGTACATAATATCAGATGCCATGACATTGTGTATGACATCCTGAAACAATCCTGCATAATTATGTTTTTTTTAACTCCAGCGGGTACATAAATATCTTATGTTAAGACATCACATGCAACATCTTGTGAACACTCTTTGTTTTACCAAAATTGCTGCCAACACTTAGAACCAACATGATTGCCAAAGTGCTTTTGAGAAGATCTGTCAATACTCGCAAGAGCCTCTTATTTTGATTCCACCTATCCCAGGAAAGCCATTAATCATGTATCTAACTGTACTTGAAGGGTCAATGGGATGCGTGTTGGGGCAACATGACGAAACTGATCAGAAAGAACATGTTATTTACTATCTGAGTAAAAAGTTTACTGATTGTGAAAGTCGATATTCGCTTTTAGAGAAAACTTGTTGCGTGCTAGCATGGGCCGCTCGTTGTTTGAGGCAGTACATGATTTGCCATACTAATTTGTTGAACTCGAAGATGGACCCGATAAAGTACATCTTTGAGAAACCTTCCTTGACTGGAAGACTTGCCCGTTGGCAGATGCTCTTGTCAGAGTACGACATCCAATACATAACCCAGAAAGCAATCAAGGGAAGTGTTTTAGCAGAGTATCTTGCTCATCAACCAGTTGAAGACTATCAGCCGTTGAAGTTTGATTTCCCCGATGAGGATATCATGGTGATAAAGGATTGTGAAATCCCATGCCCAGATGAAGGACCAGAACTAGGATCTCGATGGAAGCTCGCGTTCGATGGTTCTTCCAATTACAGTGGTCATGGTGTGGGAGCTTTTTTGATGAATCCAAATGGTGGCTTTACCCCTTTCATAACAAGGTTATGCTTTGATTGTACGAATAATGTCCTAGAGTATGAAGCTTGTATCCTTGGTCTTGAAGCCGCAATTGATCTCCGAATCAAGATCATTGAGGTGTATGGAGATTCAACCTTGGTGATCTATTAGGTCAAAGGAGAATGGGAAACTCGTGATACAAAGCTGATCTCGTATCGTGCTCATGTTGTAAAGATGATAGAATACTTTGATGATATCACTTTCCACTATATCCCGAGAGTAGAAAATCAAATGGATGACGCTCTGGCAACATTAGCATCAATGTACCAAGTCAGATACCGTAATGAAGCCCCACTTATTCAAATTGAGTGAAGAGATGAGCATGCCTACTGTCAATTGATTGAAGACGAAACTGATGGTAAACCTTGGTTTCATGATATCAAGCGATATCTTCTAAGTCAAGAGTATCCAGAAGATGCTACATTGTTGGATAAGAAAACGTTGAGGAGGTTATCATCCAAATTATTTTTGAGTAATGATGTGCTTTACAAGAGAAACCATGACATGGTTCTGCTCAGATGCATGGATAAACACGAAGCAGACCTGTTGATCAAGGAGATTCATGAGGGATCCTTTGGAACCCATGCTAATGGGCATGCCATGGCCAAGAAGATTTTGAGAGCTGGCTATTATTGGTTGACCATGGAGTCCGATTGTTTCAGCTATGCCAAAAAATGTCATAAATGTCAGATTTATGCTGATAAAGTGCATGTACCGCCAACACTTTTGAATGTTTTGACATCACCTTGGCCTTTCTCAATGTGGGGCATTAACATGATTGGTGCTATAGAGCCTAAGGCTTTCAATGGTCATCGCTTCATCCTGGTTGCCATCGATTACTTTACTAAGTGGGTGTAGGTTGCTTCCTACACCAATGTGATGAGACATGTGGTTGCTCGCTTCATCAAGAAGGAGATTATCTGCCGCTATGGATTCCCTAGCAAGATCATTACAGACAATTGTTCAAACTTGAACAACAAGACAATGACAGAATTATGTGAGAGTTTCAAGATTGACCACCATAGTTCTTCTCCATATCATCCAAAGATGAACAGTGTTGTTGAAGCCGCCAACAAAAATATCAAGAAGATCCTGCAAAAGATGGTGAAAACTTATAAGGACTGGCACGAGATGCTACCCTTTGCTCTGCATGTGTCCTGACCTCAGTCCGCACTTCAACAGGGGCAACCCAATTCTCCTTAGTGTATGGGATGGAAGCAGTTCTCCCAGTCAAAGTAGAGATACCTTCAATGAGAATATTGATGGAGGCCAAGCTAGACGAAGCTGAATGGATCCAGAATAGTTATGATCAACTTAATCTCATTGATGAGAAGCGTATGACCGCTCTGTGCCATGGACAACTGTACCAGCAACGAATCAAGAAAGCGTTTGACAAAAAGGTCTGTCCTCGAGAGTTCAAGGAAGGAGATCTCGTGCTCAAGAAGATCTTGCCAGTACACAAAGATTCACGTGGGAAGTGGACTCCAAACTATGAAGGTCCATACGTTGTAAAGAGAGCATACTCTGGAGGTGATTTGTTTCTCACAACTATGGATGGCGAAGAGCTCATTCACCCTGTGAACTCTGATGCAGTCAAAAGATACTATGCCTAACAAACCCCGGTGGACTGAAAACCCGAAAGGGCGGTCCAGGCAAAAGTTAGGGATAATTGAAAAAATGGTAGCTCACTAAGTTGAAAACCTGAAAGGGCGACTTAGGCAAAAAGGAGCGTCCCGGTGGATTGAAAACCCGAAAGGGCGATCCAGGCAAAAATTAGGGACAAGAGGCATAGACTACATCAGTTGTCACCGATCGATACAGAAGAGCCAAAATGGATGATCAATCCAGTTACTCCCTTCAGAAGCGAGGTTTTGTGGAGTCATCGTTATTAGGGATAGTAGTAGTCATTGCGATTCAATGTAAACCTTTCCCTATTTCCATTTTCAAATGTGTAACATTCCGTGGAGCTACACCATTTGTGTGTTACCATTCTTGAATAAATACAAGTTTGCCTATCAAATTCTATCATTTGCTGTTTTTCTCTAATTTTCTTTGTTACGCAAAATGCCATTTATTTGTTAATAATGAAATTTTAAACTCAAAAAGAATTTTTCAACATATTGAGAAACACAATTTTGCTTTGACATGTGGAAATATTAAAAGGAAACCTTTCGTCTTTCCCCACAAGTCTCATGTTGCAGGACCTTTCTTGGAATAATCTACATATATCTCCAGAGAACACGGATTTAGCATTCACTGAAAGGATTACTGGGCCAGTAGTAACTGTTCAGCTTGATGTATCCTCCTTTGATGTATTTTCACTCACTCATTCGGTTGAGTTATTGGTGTTGAGGATTCAGTACCTCCATAAAGCCTTCTTTAAACTCACAGTCTGCATGTCGTCAGCATTTGTATATCATGATCATTCATACATCATGTATATAAGCAAAATCAAAATCATGCATAGCCCGAAGTGCTTCATGCTCATTTGCATAATCATAGGTCTCGTTGTTAATTTTTATCCCTGGACCTCTAAGACCATTTGTTACTGGTATCATTTTAAAGTCTGGTTGTCACCAGCGTCTTTGATCAAATCCAGTTGTAACTGGTATCCTTTTAAAGTCAGGTTGTCAACAGCATCCTGAAGTCTAGTTGTAACTGGTCCCATTTTAAAGTCTGGTTGTCACCAGCATCTGTAAAATTCATTTGTCAATGGTATGATAAGTTTGGTTGTAACCAGCATTGTCTGCAATTCTAATCATTATTGGCATTACCTATTAAGTCCAGTTGTAATTGGCACTCATATGATAGAATCCAGTTATAACTGATATCTCTTTAAAGTCTGGTTGTCACCAGCATCTTGTCTCAAATCCAATCGTAATTGGTACCCCAATCATAGTTGTAACCGACACTGTCTTAAAATCCATTCGTAAATGGTATGATAAGTCTGGTTATCACCATTCTTGTTTGCAAGTCCAATTGTTATTAGCATTGTCTGTTAAGTCCAGTTATAACTGGCGCATCTGCCAAACCCAGTTGTAACGGGTATCCTTTTAAAGTCTCATTGTCACCAGCATCTGTCAAACCCAGTTGTAACGGGTACCCTTTTAAAGTCTGGTTGTCACCAGCATCTGTCAAATTTAGTTGTAACTGGTATCATTTTAAAGTCTGGTTGTCACCAGCATCTGTCAAATCCAGTTGTAACTAGTATCATTTTAAAGTCTAGTTGTCACCAGCATTTGCCGAATCCAATTGTGACTGGTATCCTTTTAAGATCTGGTTGTCACCAGCATCCTGAAGTCCAGTTGTAACTGGTCTCATTTTAAAGTCTGGTTGTCACCAGCATCTATAAAATCCATTTGTCAATGGTATGATAAGTCTGGTTATAACCAGTATTTGTGTCAAGTCCAATTGTTACTGGCATTATCTGTTAAGTCCAGTTGTAAGTGGCGCTCAAATTTTGAAGTCCAATTGGAACTGGTATCCTTTTAAAGTCTGGTTGTCACCAACATCTGTCAAATATATCTATGAATGGTATCTTTAAATCTGGCCGTCACCAACACCCTTGAAGTTCAGGTGTAACTGTCACTAATTCGTTTGAGGATGGTGGTGATCTATGTTAATGGTATAAGTCCAATTGTTGTTGGCACCTACAGAGAGTTTTCTATCCTGTTGGCCCTAGCACTTCCTAGAAAGTTGTCATTTTGACTCTTTCATTGACAGTAATTTCTAGAATTTTTGATCGGATGATTTTCTTGTGAGAAATCTCTGAATTTGTCAAGAATGTTCAAATTGTCATCAGGTCAGGTATGAACCTGTCGATATACTCTTTTTTGAATTTTTCTAAATGTTGTCAGGTCATGTCTGAACCTGCTGTCAGAACTTCTTGATATTCCCCAGCATTGTCAGGTCATGTATGAACCTGTTGGTGAGCCTTTATTCCAGTATTACCAGGTCATATATGAACATGTTTTGAAGAACCTTTTCCTTTGATCGTTCCAGTGTTATCAGGTCATGTATGAACCTGTTGTGGGAATTTTCTACAAATATATATATATATATATATATATATATATATATATATATATATATATCGAGTTGTTAGTAAGTCATGTGTGAACTTACTGTTGAAATCTTGTATTCAAAGTTTCGTTTATCAACTTTCACTTTGAGTACTCCCTAGTGTGTGTCTGACTCTCCAGCAGGATTGTTATCCCCAGCGAGTTTGTTTTACACTATCTTGTCTTTTTCTCTGTGGGCCATCAGTGTTCCCCACAGATGGGTCTGTCTGGTATAACATCTCTTATTGAGGGTCTCATATCATATCATAGCATTTTCATTTCAGGATCAAAATCCGGGTCTTTTTAATATTTAATTATCTCCTCCTATGATCATATGAAGGGTGTCCTACTTCATATTCTCTGGTTGAAGATACTTAAATAGGGGCAACTGTCACACCCCGATTTTGACCCTGGACCACTAATTTAATACATCCATCATAGCTATTTCATATTTACCTAGCATAACATGCACTCCATACCGCATAGTGCTTAGAATATCAGTCGAAATAATATTTCGGATATACAGCCAAATCAGTTGAATTAATTGACAGACATCCGTCAAATCAGTAGAAGAAAATTTTCCAAATCAAGCTTGCAAATACCAGTTTTATTAATCTATGTTTCGCGTAGTTTAATCTAGTATGCTCCATTTATTTTTCGGTTAAGTTTTCGGTCACCTTTCGACCCGCCTGAGCCTTTTAACCGGTCAAAATTTATTTCAAAATTAAAAGAAACGCTGTATATTTTCAATAAGTATATTTTGTAGTGATCATTTTAAGGCATTCATTTTAAATTTTCGGGCACTTTGACGCCCGACTTTTATTCGCTTTCCACCCTTTTATTTATTCAAAATAACTAGTGTAATTAGTTAGGATTTTTTTTGAATATTCAGTTTAATTTTATTCGACGAAATATGTTTTCTTTATTTTATTTAGTAAATTGTTTGTTTATATTAATTTCAAAAGGGACGATATTTGGTACACTATTCTTATCCTTTTCCACAACACCCGTGTCACAACTTAATTTGAAGAGGGAGAATATGGGAGAACCACCATTTTTTGGATGCCAATTTTTTTTTCAGTATCTCTCTCGACAGCTCATTACCGTTGGAGGAAGTGAGTGGAAAAGAGCTCCCAATGACGGACAGACACGTGTCCCACTCTTGAGGCTCTCTCTCAATGGACTTCTAAAAAAGGAGAGACACACAAGACCATTTTGATATACTCCTCTGTCTCCATTCACACAAAAAAAAGATGCTCCCAACTCTACCTTCACCACCACTGCTACAATCTCAGATACCTACACCATAAACTGTGAGCTCCGCTTCAACATAAAAAAAATTACCCTTCAAATCGCCATTTTCTTTTTCCATAAACAAAAAAAAAGACTACTACATTCTCCCTGCCATCACTTTTTTTTAGCTCCCTCCCTCACAGTCCCTCCATTCGTTTTCCTCTCTCCACAAACACTACAGACACTTCATATTTTCATCTTTGGCAACTTGAACATTCTACACCACTGGAGAAAACCTTGTAGTATTACCATCTCACAAAACCGTAACCACCACCTTGTTCATCACACTTTAACCACCTCACTCACCCGACCATCATTGTGTTAGCCACGCAGGAGCTATACATAAAATGTCGTGATAAGAAGGTATTCCACTACCGCGACCATTTGACTGTGCCCCCTCTTCAAGTAGCTCGCGTCAAGCAATCACCGCGTAACTCGCCAGATCTGTCGCCATCTCATTTGTAGCTCGCGACAAGCAGCCACCGCGTGACTCGCCAGATCTGTCGCCAACTCGTTTGGTATATTACTTATCTGATTACATATTGTTAATTGTTACCCATATCCCCTTCTTTTTTAACATATTACCTCATATATTTTTGGCTTGTTGTTGTTTAAAAGAGAGAAGTATTAAAATACGGTGAAATAAAGACATAAGTGTTTTTTTCTACTGATTGTATGATCGGCCTGTGAAAAAGAGATTGTTTTATTTGTTGTTATTATTAAACCTGAGCCAAATGTTAACTTCTCAGTGGAAGAGTTTGTTTTTTTCATTTTAAAAAAGGAAAATTGTGATGTCTTTCCTTCAAGAAAAGAAGCGACACCAGTTGTTGTAGCCTATTTCTCCAACTTTTGTTTAACTTATTTATTATTATTTATTATTCATGTAATAATATTGGAACTAGGTTTAAAGTGGGCTTTTGATTGGGCTCAACCAGAGTATGATTCTTGCACCTCCAATTTCACTTTGCTTCATCATTTATTTTATTGTTAGTACGTTGTTATTATTTAATTTCAATTGACAAGTAAATTGTTAGATTTTATTTTTTTTGCATATAGATTTTAGCTAAACTTAGTTGTTAGTTTTAGGACATGGTTATGATGTAAGTAGTATTGGTTTGGTGCTATTTTTATTTCGTCGCTTTTTAAGTCGGATCTTTGAAATACAGATTCGACAATATTCATACCGATACGCCGACCAAATTTCAATACATCAATAGAATATTTTCACCGCGTTATGAATTTGCGTATGGCATTAATCATGTTGTCATCATGCGCAAACCGGCTTTTGAGCACATTGCGATTTACCTTTCAATCATTCTCAAGCTGAAACTATTTCGATCATCATCAATTCAAAACCGATTTCAAAAAATAAACCACATATTTCTCGATTCAATATCGAGCCCATTTTTCAAATCCCTTTGTAAGTCGATTGCTTTTAAGCATCGCCATCAACCTCACATAGCTTACTCTTGGGCTTTCTTAAAATGAGACCGTTCTCTCGCACCTACACTCATGCATTATTTGTTGATTGGACCCGATTTAATTATTTCATTATCTTGAATCCCCATTCGACAAAATGTACCCCCACTCCCATGATGTGTAATAATTTTACTCTTTTATTTCTTTATTTGCTTGACTGTTTAGCTAGTTACTAACACAAGAATAAAATCAATTTCTTTTCAAAAAGAGCAAAAATAAAAACTCGATCCAACGTTGAGTATTTTCTCAATAAACAAATCCATCCATTTCTATTCATCCATTTTTATCTATTCCATTTCTTTCAAACCTTCATTTAAATTTTTGTTAAACGTCCATCAAATACTTGATCTAACGTCAAGCAATTTTCACAATAAAAACTCGAAAATACTTAATTCCTATTTAACACTTTTCATTAAAAAAATGGAAATGGAACATGGTGGATACCACGCACTCCTGAGACTAGGATTCAAGATGGATATCTCGCCTATCTTAGCTCTCGCCATCATCCAAAATTGTCAATGCGGTTTCATTAAACCATTTCTCAATCAAATTTAAAAACACTTAATTCTTATTAAATACTTTTGCAAATAAGATGGAAATGGAACGTGGTGGATACCACTCACTCTTGAGACTAGGATTCGAGATGGAGATCTCGCTCATCCAAGTTCTCGCCATTACTCAAAACACATCAAACCAATCAATTTCTTCTCTCGTCGCCGTGCGATTAACTCTAAAACCTTTTCTCGCCGCCGTGCGATTGACCCTTCAAACCCTTTTTCAAACGAAAGGTACTTTGTTTCAAAACAATGCAAGGCAATGTTTCTCCACCTGTTTTGGGTAGTCCAACAATGTTTTCGTCGATTGACACAAAGTAGCTTTCGCTAAAATCGACCAATAAACAAACATTTTTCTACCCAAAACTACGTAAGCCTTGAGTTCTCTATTGAGATACGTAGGAGCAGGATTTGTAAATCTTGTCAGGCCCACTAATAAAAAACTTAGGTTTAGTCCTTCGTTGAAAACCCAAAAACATTCTCCCCTTTTCCATTCTTTCTTTCCCACCTAATAAATTGAAAAGCCTAACATTTCAAACTAACACTAATGCACACAACTAACCTAACGGTTCTGGTTGAGTACAACCGACGTGAGGGGTGCTAATACCTTCCCCTTGCGTAATCGACTCCCGAACCCTGATTTGGTTGCGACGACCATAATCATTGTCGTTCTTTCTTGGGTTTTATCGATATTTCCTCTTCCCTTTTAGGAATAAATAAAGTTCGGTGGTGACTCTGTTCGGTCCATCTTTGCGAACGTCCAATTGCGTTTCGCTAGGTCGTGTCTCTCATTTTTTCTGAGGTACGACAATGAACCATTGCTTGAAGAAGGGCCAGAACCTGGTTCGCGTTGGGGCATGGTATTTGATTGAGTTGTTAATTCATATGGTAATGGCATTGGGGCAGTGATTATTACTCCTCAAGGTACTCATTTTCCATTTACAACTAGATGACTTTCAAGTGTACAAATAATATGGCTGAGTATAAAGCTTGCATTATGGGGCTTGAAGAGGCCATTGATCTCAGAATAAAATATCTTGATGTCTATGGAGATTCAGATTTGGTTGTGAATCATATCAAAGGTGAATGGGAGACGAATCAACCCGGTTTAATACCATGTAGAGATTATGCGAGGAGGATATCAACTTTCTTTACAAAAGTTGAGTTTCATCATATCCCTCAAGATGAAAACCGGATGGAAGATGCTCTTGCAACGTTGGCTTCATTGATTGTGGTGAAATTTTGGAATGAAGTTCCCAATTTGACTGTGATGCGTCTTGATAGGCCAGCTCATGTGTTTGCTGTTGAAGAAGTTAAAGATGAAAAGTCGTGGTATTTTGATATCAAGTGTTTCCTCAAAGTCAGATTTACCCGCATGGGGCATCTTTGAAAGATACGAAGACTTTGAGGAGATTAACTGGCAACTTCTACCTGAATGGTGATGTGCTTTATAAGAGAAACTTCAATATGGTTTTTCTTAGATGTATGGATAGACATTAAGCAGACCTGTTGATGACAAAAGTCCATGAAGGTTCCTTTGGTACTCATTCCAATGGACAGGCTATGGCAAAGAAGATGTTGAGAGAAGGTTACTATTGGTTGACAATGGAATCTGATCGTTGCAAGTTTGTGAAGAAATGCCACAAACGTCAAATTTATATAGATAAAATTCATGTTCCTCCAACACTGTTGAACGTCATTTTCTCTCCATGGCCCTTCTCCATATGGGGAGTTGATATGATTGGAATAATTGAGCCCAAAGCTTCGAACGGACATCGTTTCATTCTGGTGGCTATTGATTACTTCACAAAGTGGGTTGAAGAGGCATCGTATGCAAACATAACCAAGCAAGTTGTTATGAGATTTATCAAGAATCAGATTATATGTCGTTATCGTGTGCCAAGTAAGATCATTACTGATAATGAATCGAACTTGAATAATAATATGGTGGAAGCTCTTTGCAAAGACTTCAAGATTGCACATCATAATTCTTCTCCCTACAGATCCAAGATGAATTGGGTTGTTGAAGCTACAAATAAGAACATCAAGAAGATCATTCAAAAGATGGTTGTAACATACAAAGATTGGCATGAGATACTCCCATTTTCTTTGCATGGGTATCATACATCTGTCCGCACTTCAACAGGGGCAACCCCTTTCTCACTTGTTTATGGCATGGAAGTTGTGCTCCCAATAGAGGTTGAGATCTCGTCACTACGTGTGCTTGTTTTTTGTTCTTTTATTTGTTTCCGTTATATTTACTTTCAAAAAGACAACTATTTCAAAATTTCCTCAAATTAGGACTGCTTAAAAAAAATTCTTGAAAAAACTTTGATCATGAGGAAATGAGGAAAGTATATAGAGTTAGAGGAATTAGAGGCTAAGCCTATGGACACATAAATTTTGACAAAATAGGTATTACTCGAACACCCTAAGTCCCCTAAAGTAAGATATGAGTCCAATGTGTAGATTTGTACCATAGTACTCGGATTCTGAGATGTACTCCTTAATTAGTTTATTATGATAGTCTGGCATAATTTAGATTCACATGTCGTGTATGATTGGTTGAGAAATAAATAATTTTACACCAAAATGATGAAAAGGAGGTAAAATGCAACTACTCCTACTAAGTCAGGTAACCCTCACCCTGTTATTCAATCTAACGGTGGTTGAACCCCAAACGTCATCCCAAAGTGGATAATAAATAAAAACACAAAAGTGTGTAATTTCATCGGTAAAATAAAGAAGGAAATTGTTGTCTATTTGGTGTCTAAACAAAAATTCTCGACCGATCTTGTGCATGTGATGATTATAATAAACCCAAATACCTTAATTTGATTTTCCGAATGAAAAGGAAAGGAAAAATAGGAAAATGAGACTCAAGTACAAAGCATAGTTGGAGCGATATATGAAAAGGAGACTTGGGTCTGTAGTCTCACTATGGTTAGTGTCCTTGTAGATGCCTTTGGTGTCAAATGAGTACCGAGAGAACTGAATCTTAGCCAATCTGAACAAAAACTCACGTATGAGTACTGGTAGCTTCATTTTCGTAAGCTTTTCCATCATTGAACCGCTTGATTAAAAATTTTGCATAAACAATCTTTGTTGCTTATGAAGAAGGAACGATCTAAGTTTGGGGGATAAGTGGTTTTCACATCGCTTTTATTGGCTGTTTTACTTCATTATTTTCTCGTTTTTCATCTAATTTACCTTATTTTATCATGTTTTATGCTTTGGTGGTGTCTTTTTGATGTTTTCAAGCTTTAATGAGTGTTTTGGACAAATGAGGAATCAAAGTCAGCCAAATGCAGGAAAAAGAAAAAAGTTGGATTTTCTCCCATACATTTTTCAGAGGGTTGTTACAGTCATCCATAGCAGCTACTACGAGCCGTAGCAGAACATGCCCTAGCCCCCATTTTAATACAAATATCACAGGCATGTTATAGGCGACCTTTGCAGCTACTATAGGTCGTAGAAGGCAAGCGAGATTTTCCCAACTTTCTTTCCTCTTCCGGCTCTCCTATTGTTATTTTGGGACTTATGCATCTTTTGATCTGAGATCTTTTTTATTTTGATGGGCATTGAACTGATGAATTTTGTCCACTAGTATAATTTTATTACAAAAATAGCAAGTAGTCTTGGATTTAATTATTTTAATTGATTTAATTGTGACTTTTACATAATTTGTTTAATTATTATGTGTTTTAATTAAATAAGTGGTGTATTTGTATGTGTTGTTTGGGGCGTGAAGGTATTGGTGGGGTGTAGAGGAAGAATTGGAAGTCAATGGAAGTAATTTAGAATTATTTTAATGATTAAAATAATAGTAATTATTTTATTTATTTAATTAAATGAGGAAATATAGAAATTGGATCAAAAGTGAAAAATAAGAGAAATATGAGGGAACAACGAGTAAGAAAGGATTAGACGTGGGGAGAAAAATAGAAATAGTGAAAGTTGGAATAATTAGGATATATGTTAGAGAGTCTTAATTCTAATAAGTACATAGAACTTTGGAGAATAGAGAAAGAGCCTAGAGACAAGAGGGAGGCTTGAAGTTGAAGGAAGAACACATTCAAACTAGTTCTGATTCAGATTGCTTGCTAAGAATTAAGGTAAGGGGGATAATTGATTCAATAACGGGTATAATGTATGAGGGGTAGAATGAGGAGTCCTTAACCTCCAATAGGAAATTGGGGTTTGATAAATTCTGAATTTCTATGATGTTTTGATGTTATTGGTTGTTTTTAAATGATGAAGTTCGGGTGCATATATGTGTATTATTTTCTGTTTTGAGATATTGATGTTTTCCACCATTTTTTAGGGTTTTGAAGGTTTTGGGGTAAATATGATTTGGAGGGATTGATGGATTAAATGTGCTAAACCATGAAAATAATATGTTATGGATGAATATATGTGACGTATGTATTATTTTTGGTTGATTTTGATGGTTGAGAGTGAAAGAATGAGAGTTTGCATTGATCTCCATTGCCGAAAACGTGTTTTGACATTTTGAATGTCCATGACACTCATGGTCGCCATGCACCTGTAACTTGCGTAATTGGTTGGTTTGCTTGTATTGGAGTGCAAAGTCTGATATTTTGATTTGTGTTGGTTTTTTGGCTACTGTTAGTCACTGTTTGATATTGTTAAGATGTGAGTTGATGATCAAACATATTTGATAGAAGTTATGAAATAATCGATGAATGATGTCAGTGTTTTGAATGTTGATCAACATAAGGTTATGACGAGTTATGCATATTTTATGATGATTTTTGGATGATTGATTATGCACTTTTATTATAGCCGTGAAATAATAATTTGGTGTGGGATTATTATGTTGTTGTGAATGCATGATGTTTACGATTGTTGTGGACCTTAATCATCGTAGTAGTTGTTCAATTGCATTGACTTTTATGACATGCATTGTATGTCATTGGTGTTGTGAAAGAGATGAGGCCAAAGGTTTGGTGTGGGATTTTGTGACTTGTCCCAAGCTCGGTGTTAGGGCTTGGAGCTTGGTGTAGGGCTCAGGGTTTTATGCGGGACCTGGTTCAAATGAGGAACCTTTTGTTGAGTTGGTACCACATGCATATGCATTGAGTTGTATAGTTAAGTAACGTTGCATAATGAGTTATATGTTTAATAATTATTGTGTATGATGTTGAGTTGGGTGTGAGAATGTGATTGTGTGATTGTTGCGAAATATGTGTAGTTGTACATGTTCTACCCTGCAGTTTATACCACTTAATTTATTGATGTGAATTATCACCCCTCTATTTTTGTTGTGGCATGGTCTCCTCTTCGGAGTACAGGTAAGCAAGTAACAGAGTATCTGTTTAGAGCTGGAGGATTCCGTTGGGCTTTTCTTGTCTTTTCCTTTTTCATTTTGCATTCTTAGAATAATGTCGATCTGATCTATAATACGGGGTGAGGCAATCAATGTTTTTTATTTCGGTTTTGTGTTAATTAGAGAGTTGGATGTTATACTCTCAATGTTTTGATGCTTGCGTTGATTTATAGAGACGTTTATCTATTTTGTTTTAGCCTTAATAAAATATTTTTATGAGACTTATATGATTGTGAAGCATGCGTATTTGATAAATTCGGCTGCGATGATACCCTAAGTGAAAGTGTGCATGCGATGATAAATGTTGGATGTTTTATTTTAAATTATAAGTGTCACTAAACAAGGTGTGATTTGAGACGTGTGACATCCTAGGATACATATGTGATATATCCTTGATTTATTTCATTATATTATGCGCGGGGATATTAGGGTGTTACAAAGCTCAAAGCAATCGAGTTGAACAAATTTAAACAAAGTGCTACATGGGAGGCAACCCATGCTTTGCATACTAATTGTTTTGTTCTTGTCGTTTGATTTTTGTTTTTAGTTACTAAATATGCTCATGAAGAGGAAGCGAAATAAGTGATAAAGTTGAAAAAGTTAAGAAAATTCAATACAGAAACTGCGCCTGCAAAAACCCGCGAAACCACAAGAAAAACAAAAACATCATACAAAAACCAGGGACTTGCTACGGGTCGTAAGACTCCCCAATCCAAACCCCCTTCAAAATGCCACTTCCATACAAATAACTGCAACATGTTACGATCGTCCCTAGCATTTGGTACGAGCCATAGCATGTCCCAGCGTCCCAAAATTCAATTTTTTTTAAAATCTTCCATTTTCTCTTGGCCTCACCTACCTCTCTCTCACCTAATCAATCCCATTAGTTTCTATTTAAAACTATTAAATCTGAATTTTAAACTCATTTTAACACCAAATCTCTTTCTCTTAAACCTTCCATATTCATCTTCTCTCACTTTCTCTCCACAAACCTCATAAAACCTCCATTGAAACTCAACCTAAATCTTCAACCTTTACCCCATTCCCACCACCAAATCTAAAACCACCTTCACAAAAGCTTCACTTCAAAATCTCCAACAAACAATTTCAAAATTCTCATACTTTTCTCAAAAATGGCTCCAAAAAGAAGTGAAAAAGGGGAAGCAAGCTGAGTCCTCAAGGCTTAAAAGTGAGGTAGCACCGGAGCTTTAAATCCTCATAATATTGTCTTTGAGGATGACGTCCAAGCAAAAAGGTATTCAATTTTAGTTAAGCGGAAGCTCACCCCTATGAGGTATATATGTGAACAAACTCTCTCTACTTTAGGTTTAAAATCTGAGAGTGATAGGTTGCTTTATAATATTGGCTTGTTAGAATTTATGCAGAGGGAAACACCCACTTATGAGCGTATTACTTTCAAATTTTTGAGCACTTTGGACTTTAAACTATTGAAAAAAATGGATAGATGGTACGAGGTACTATTATGGTCCTTTCAAATTTAATTTATTTAATCAAAACTTTGAGTTGAGTGATGAGGACTTGGGAAAAATATCTCCATATACTTGTTCCAAGTTCACTAAATTTTTAGAGGCAATTACATAGTGGGATTCGATTCTCAGGCTTCATGAAATGATTAGAAACTTTTTGACTGATTCCTCCTATTTGTGATGTGATTCACATATCAAAATGGTCCTCATAACTCCTAGAATCAACTAAAGTCTTCATGCAAGTCGATTCCTCCTGCAAATTTTCGTGATTTTTATGTTTCTTCAACTTAAACTATCTCTAAACAACCTAGAACATTCTCAGTCAATTATGGGTCAAAATATAAACTTATTGAAGTTAAGAACAAATAAAATCGTTAAACTTCCAACAACCATAAGAATCAAGATTATTAGAAGAGTACATGTATATGTATGATGATGTCTTATGCATGAGTATGATAAGCAACGTGCATGTCCATGCTAGGTAGTTAGTTAGGTGAAAAATTAACTTTAAATTAGTTACAACCACCTCAAAGGTTCATACTGTATATAAGAGTGTATACTCTTGTAATGGGGATTAACACATATCAATATACAAAGCAAGCAAAGTTTGCATAAAATTGGTGAAGCTCTCTCTCTCTCTCTCTCTCTCTCTCTCTCTCTCTCTCATTTACGATGTATCATTATAACATGGTAGCATATGCTTAAGAGGGCCCTTATTCTACTACATCATCTTTAACTTTGTGTTTGTCACCATTGTTGAAGGCTTTCAAGCTTCAAAGAAGTTGCACTGCAAACATATACCTGAGGATTCAGAGAAACCTTGACTGATTTGGTGAGTCTTTTTTGGCTTCAAAAAGGTTGTTACTAATCTAGTGTTTGTGTTATCATCCAAGCTTCAAATAAGTTGTCCACCTTATTCTTAGTTCAATTCAAGCTGCACTTTGAATATTAGATAAACATCAATGGGAGATCTTTTTCAAACTCCAACAGAATCTCACAAGGCGGGAAAACATCACAAGTTTCCATGTATATACTTGCTTTCTCAGGTACTGTAGCGGGGTATTCGTTACCTTTAGATTTATTGACTAAATCAAAAGTAAATCATATAATTCGAGTCGCCGCCGCACTTCTATTTATCCAAAGGAAAAGGTTGGTGAATTGATTGGTCAAAAGCCTTAAGGTCTCTTATTATCAAAGGGAGAAAACTCAACCTAAAACCACAAATCCACCATGTGAGGAGAGCTTCAACATGCTAATGAGGGGTTAACCCTATAATAAGCATGGAAGACTTATAGTCCATCACTAAGGATACAGGTGAGCATTATATCAACCTCTAGGATAACTCAAACCTAATAGCTAATGTTTATGAAAAGCTTTAACACAAATGGCCATTGGAACCATAAAAAAAACAATTTGAGTGATTTGTATTTACAAATGAAAAGTACTCACAAAATAAGGTCAAAGTTGACTTAAGATTCAATTCAAAATAAGTGTTATGAAAAGAGTTTAAAAAAATCAAAGGCATAGTGCCTAGGTTTCTAATTTTGAAAGCAATGTCAATGTTTGCACAAAAAGTTTGGCTTGGGTTAGAGTGGAGAGAAGAAGAGAAGGGTTAGGTCCTAAACATGCAAAGATGAGGGAAGATAAATAAAACCACTTGGAGTTCCCTTCTTGAGATCATAAAGATGATCCAAGTTGTTCCATTCCTTTGGACTTAGCAAGCAATAAGCAATTAACTCAAGCAATCAAGCAAATATTCAATCAAGCTCCTAGGAATCTTCCAATTTGGATTTGTCTCTCTCATTTTGGATGCTCATGACAATGGTCCTTCTAAGTAGCTCAAGTTTGGGATCCCTATCACAAGAACACACAAATAAAAAAGTTCCACAATGCAATAGAAAGAATGGACAAGAGTGAGTTTAGAATTAGGATCCTTTCAATTCATCTTCAAGATTAAGCATTCTAAAGGCATGAGGCCTAGTTGCTCTTCAATATATTTAGCATTCTAAAGGCATGAGGCCTAGTTTCTCTTGAAACTCCATTCAGCATAGGTAAGGTCCTAAATCTAAGTCCTTTCTCCATTTGCATTGGGTTCACACAAACAAAATAAGCACAAGGCAATAGTATATACACAATAATGTGCTCAAGTGAGCAAAAGACAAATTGCATTAACATAAACATGAGCTCAAGTGAGCGAAGGGCAAAGACAAATGAATTAATGAGCAAGAAATTAAATTGCATTAAGGTAAATTGCAAGAATTAAATGCTTGAATTAAAAGTTAGTAATTAGTAGTTAGTGTTAGTGTGCCATAAGGCAATTTAGCGCTATGTTAAGCAATCGTAAGTGGAATAATGTAGTAGTCACACCTATCTGAGGCCGGTCAATAAAACTATAGGCAAACAAACACAAGTTAGAAACCATGACTAGTAAGCCAAGCTCCTACAACTTGCCATGCCAAAAGAAAAGAAGAATGACCTTGTATGGATTTAGGTTTTTTGCTTGACCAAGAAGCAACTTATCTCTAATACAAAGCAATTCACTTGATCTTTGATCAAGATGAATTTGATTTGGATCAAAGAAGGTTAAGTCTCTCATATATCAAGGCTAACCACCAATCATTAACTCATTGGTCAAAAAAAAAAAAGAAGAAGAAGATGGAGATGGAATGTGCATAATTGAAATTCAATTAACATAACCAAAACACATTGACCAAATATGAATGGAATCAACATCAATCAATGGTAAACAGAAGTGAGATGAAGCTTAGAAGTCAAGAAACAATAAAAATATTTTTGGTATTTTTTGGAATTAAAATAATACTTGAATTAAAATGAACAAATAAAGGTCAAACTTCAAATCCAATTCAAATCAACTTGGAAAAGTCCAATTGGATCATCATAAGTCTAACATGATCAAACAAGGTTTGACAAAAAATTTCATCATTTTTTGAAAACAGAAACTAATTTTAAACAATTAAAAATGAAGAAAAATAACATAATTGAACTAAAATCTCAAATAAATCATGAATCAATTAAGAAATTGATGAGAATATTTTTTATAGATTCATCATCATTCAAAGATGTTAAGAAAATATTTTTGGCATTTTTGAATATTGAAAAGTATTTTAAATGAATTAAGAATAACCAGAAAAGAAATAATTCACAAAAAATATTAAATGGAATCATAAAAATAATTAAAAATCATTTTTAGAAACTAGAATTTAAGAGAAAATTTTTGCAATTGGTCTCATATTTTTGTGATTCCAAATAAAGAAGTTATGAATTTTTAAAAATAATTGGAATAAAAGAAAAATTAAAACAGAAATTAAAAATTGGAAAAATCCACAGCGCTTGGATCAGTGCTCATTAATTGACGTGGCTGATCCAAGGAACCAGAGGCGCACGCGTATGGTAGGGATGGGTCAAACGCGTAACACACATGATTAAATGAAGTCATAACAACCAAGGGCTAAGATTAGATCTGAGAATGTGAATCCAAGGGCCAGAAACTCATCCACGTGGGGACGGTGGTGGAAACCACCGTCTTCTCCGGTGAAACTCACTGTTCCGGTCAGATTTGCAGGTTTTCAAACCTTCACCATAATACACGATCCATACATCATTCGAAAGCTGGGGTGATGTACATCACCCCTGTACCCTTAGTTTCCACTCAAGATCCCTATAGAGAGAGAAATATGAGATGGAAAAATATGGTGTTCAATCTGAACTTACTCAATTCACAAAATTAAAAGCACAAACCAATTGCCTCTCACATAAGGACTTCAGAGGTACCAACCAATACAAGAAATGCTCAATATTAAGAGAGATTCGAATGAAAACAGTTGGAGAATCAACCTTTGAAGTGCAGCTTTTCAATGCTTGATCCACTCCAATTCTTCAATGCAGCTTGCTCTTGAAGTAACAAGGAAGCTAGGCTAAGGAATTATAAGTCAGAGATCAACCAATGAAGTTGAAATCTGAGCTTGAAAAATTGAGAGAAAAATTAAACTTCCTTTAATAGAGGGTTGGGATTTCACTTGTGCAAAATTTCAGGCGCCTTTAGGTTACCAAATGAAGTGAAATGAAGCTTCTATTTATAGCCACAGCTGATGCAAAATGGTGGGAAACTCGTGTGCATGTGAAGTTGGATCCTCCATGCATGGGCCTGTACAGGCGCATGGGAGGCCCAAAAGCAATTGCAATTGACTGCTAATCATCAACCAGATGGAAACGGACGTGCATATTGCATGATATCATCTTGTGCATGGAATTTTGATATGTTATGCATAATTGAAACCAAAACTTCTCCTCTTCGAAAATGCCATTTGCAAAATAGAAACATAGGCATGTGGGTAAAGGTTGGAAAGGTCTTGACATAAGGAACAAATGTTATGTTGAACGAAAATCCATTTGGAGTTGGGAAAATATTGAAAACTGGCCATGAAGTTCAATGTACAAAACATGTATATGGAAATTTTGCCAAAATGGACCAACTTCAAGCCCTTCTGTTTCAATGATGCAAGCCTCAAATGACAAAACATTAAACATAAAAGTTGTATATCTTTTCAAGAAAATCAATTGTGACTTAAATTTTGAATTATTTGGATTTTTGATGAGAAAGTTATGGGCACTTGAAGTTGGACATTTTCACATTTCAATGGCTTTGGTCCAAAGTGACCTATAATGTTTTGTATTATCACATGTGTTTCTTTTAGGACTATGAAATTTTTTTAAAAATAACATTTGAATTAGACATCTTAAAATTTCCAATTCACTTTGTCCCACCTCAAAATAATAAAAAATGAAGGAGTTAGGTCCTTGGGAAGTTGACCCAAAATTAGTGTTTCAGTCAAAATGACCTATAATGTCTTGAAATGAATGATGACCTTCCAAGTTTCAAATGGATTTTTGATGAACATAAATGTTGTTAATATGGTTCTTAAGAACATTTTTTCTCTTGGGGTCATCTTCATTTGATAAACACATCAAAAGTTAGGTCTCAGTGGATTTCAAAATAGTTAGATGAATTGACTGATCAGCTTCTCAAGTCCAAACTTCAAATCTTAATGAATGAATGATTGAGGACACTCACATTGGTCTCATATATGCATAAAAAATGATGAATAAAAGAACTCCACTTGATTGTATTTGATCATGGGTTAAGGTTGCTTCATGAGCAAGACACAGTCAATGCACATTTGAATTAGGGTTTCCGTGGGAAACAATCCTCAAGCCCTTTGGTTTATCTTGATCAAATTGATAAATTGAGATACTTGGGAGGCATATATGATGATGGAGAGCTTTGTGAACCATTATCATGCTTGCTTTCAACTTCACCTGGCCACTTCAATGGGCATAGGGACCTCCTAGGAGCCTTGAATTACATGACTGCTTAAGCTTCAAAACAAACAAAGTTAGTGACATATTTTTGTGCTTTTGGTTAGTGAACAAAATAAGAAAATCAATAAAATACAATTCAATCATGCTTGGTGGTTTCAAACCAACTCACACAAGTTCCAACCCAAGGGTTAAGGAGCCAAGATGCTATGATCCTTGAGGCACATGCAAATGAGCAATGTTATGATGCCATGAGGGATCTTAGGCTCAAAATTAGGGTCTTACAGGTACCACGAACACCTTTGCACCAAAATTATCCATTAAGCTTCAGGAAAACAATTTCTTGCTTTGGAATGAACAAGTTGAGGGAGTTATTCTCTCACACAAGCTCCAAAAAGTGGTCGTTAATCCACAGATCCCACTTTTGATCAAGACTGAACATGATCGAAGGGCTAACATCATCTATAAAAACTATGAAGTCTGGATCATGCAGGTTCAGGATCTATTCACGTGATTGCTCTCAACAATTCTGAAGTTGTTCTATGACGTTGAAACCCTTCTATATATTCAAGAAGCTCAGTTGGACAAGTATAAACAAGAGTTAACCTCCCTCAATGCCACTGAAAATGTAATTCAAGGCTTACTTAACTCGGAAGTTACTAATCATGATGCCTCTAATGCTAATAACAAAAAAAACAATTAATAGTTAATTCATTGTTTTGAAATCTAGTAAAATATAGTATGTTTTTTTTGTAAGTTTCATTTGCTCTTTCGATATAAAAAAATATGTTTCTTTAGCATTGCGTATAATAAATATATATTATCTCCTCAAGAATTTATATTAATATCTTAATGATTTTTGTTATCACAATTCAAGAAGTAATTATATGGCATTAAAAATTGTATTAAAAGAAAATGAATTATTTCTATACACATGTAACTGAAATAATTTCGATTTAAGTATCTATTAATTTAAAGTATTTGAAATAATAAAATAACATAAAATAAACATGTTAATTGAAAATAAATTGTTCAAAATGTTTATAATAAGAGGTACACTCATATATTTAAAATCAAATTTTAGTAATATTTGTAAATAATAATTAAGAGAAATAAAATAATAATTATGTATTAATTTATAATTAAGATTAGACCAAAAAACTTTTATTTAAGAAAATCATTTTAAAATTATAATTATCTATAAATATCTAATACTTAAAAAATATTATAAAAATATTCTAATTTAATATATTATAAGAACACTACGCCAAATAAGGGAAAAGAGGGCGCTTTTTTTGGCCTATAACAGCGCTTTAAAGCGCCCTCTAATCTGGCGCTGGCATAGGTAAAGACAACGCTTTTTTTCCTGGTGAAAGCGCTCTCTAAAGTGGCTCTTTAAGCCCTTTAAGGGCCACTTTAGAGGGCGCTTTTTAAAGAAAGTGCCCTCTAAAGTGGAAACTTTTAAGGGTTTAGAGGGCGCTTTTACTGGAAAGCGCCCTCTAAAGTGGAAACTTTTAAGGGTTTAGAGGGCGCTTTTACTGGAAAGCGCCCTCTAAAGTGGAAATTTAAAGGGTTTAGAGGGCGCTTATTTTGGAAAGCGCCCTCTAAAGTGGGTACTTATTTAAATTTTTTTTTTAAAAAGCGCTATATTTTTTTATTTATTTTAGACAACCTGTATATTGAAGCAGTACACCTAAAACTGTATAATTTGAAGCCCTTTTTCACACATTGCATTCAACAAGCCTTATATACAAAAATCCATACATATACAACAATCCACTGATATATAATCGTTTAACTTCTAAAGATTCTAAATATACAACCAATTCATACAAGTAATAATTTCAATAAATGCATACAAATCCTATAACTTCATCCAATCACGTGGATCTCTCTGCCTTGATCTACTGGCTTGTTTATCTACACTTAGTATATTCCTCAAAACTCTTTCACTTGAACTTGCTTGCCCTGCCTTGATCCAGATTCAAGCATTGCCTCTAAAAGAGCAACGTCTCTCGCACCCTCGACAAAAGAGAGGCGGTGCTCGGGTACAAACTGACTACCCTTCTGCAAAATAGAAATAAATTAGACTAGAGAATTCATACTAGCATGGACATTTAATTGAGGATAAGAAAGGAATGTAATGAACAAAAATATATGCTACGAGTTTGACACAAAACTACAAAATTAGAAGGTGGAATTGTGGAAGCATTTTGCAGGAATCTTAATACCTTGAGGGTGTTTTCAGAAACATCATTAAAAAAAGCTTTTAATTCTTCAGTTACTCCACTGAATGGGAAAAATGAGCTTTTGCATTGTCCATTAGCATCATATAATGAAACCTATATAGCATCATAACGTTAGAAAACAATAAAGATAACTGAAAGTGATTTGAATAAATTAATTGCAACTTTAGTGGATATTGAAGGAGAAGTTCAGATCTACCTAAGCTATTACTTTTGAAAACCTATAGTGTAACTTATAACTATAGTATATACCAGGTATCCGTGTTGTCCTTGGAATCCTCGCTCAATTTGAAGGGTTCCATTCGTGCCAACAACTCGCCACAAGATCTATAATGTGTTTAATGCCATGATTAAAGACTTGAATGAAAAATGCATGAATAATGAACATATCTACTGTTTGGGATGTGTAGCACGCGTGCACGTGTGTGTTTGCAAGATGAGGGATCATTTACCACATGCCTTGGGGGATCTGGAGGAGACAACCATTACAAATACTCCTGAGCATCCGTTCTCCAAATGACTGATGAAAAACATTCCAAAAATAATTCACATTTCTGTCGAGTATTTGTAAAGTCATTTCTGGAAAATAGAGGCTTACAAGACAGATGATAAATTATCTGGTGGTGGTAAGATCAAATCCACATGCGATGTCATAGCTGAAACTGAAACTACCTCACACCCAACAAGCTGTCGAGAATAAAAGGAGACGGCCATTAAATTATTATAAGATTCAGATGCCAGAAAGTCCCATTTGATTTAGGTTTCAGAGTGGTTCATTCATAGTTAGTAAGAAAGTTTTGATAAAGAGTGGTTCATTCATAATTTAAGATTCAGATGCCAGAAAGTCCCACTTGATTTTACTACACCAATGATAATCAGAGTTTTCTGCAACATAACTTGCATTAGGAAATACAGAAGAACACAAGTTAATGAATAAAATTGTCTGTGAATTAGACAGTAAAATTTTGAATATTACCATTCTTAACCCCGCAATGAAATGCACACCCATATCGAGAATAAAGCCTCCCTGCCAGAAAGAAAAAAATGATAACTTCACATAAGGAACCAAATAATGTTGAGAAAAACAGGATAAAATTGGTATGCAAAATGCTAATAACACAGGAAGTTAATAAAAAATTTCAGAATTTTAAATAGCCAGTGCTAGTATAGCCTGATTTAGGAAATACAGAAAACCATAATGAATGTTAATGAATATAGGCCAAAAGTTCGTAGTACTCCATCGGCGATGTCAAATAAACTAAAAAGAATTCATATCTGAGAAAGAAATCTCAGACTTATTTTGATAAAGTGTGTAAATTTAGGAAACATATTCAATTATTAAATTATAAAGTAGATTTTCCCCCCTATATTTTTATGCCAGAATAGTAGAGTTGATTAAGTGATTCAAAGCTACGCCAGATACTCTCCTGTACTAAAACAAATACTGAATGTGTAACTTAATTTCAAAGCACATACAGTAAAACTGCGTCTCCAAGAACTTGAAAAGTATGGGTTTGAACTGTTCATTGATCCTTCTACAATAACTTGGACACTCATCATTTTGCCAATGTCAGCAATTAGCTTCTTGCCCTGCCAAACAAACTACGTAAATGGACAGGCAGATTCATAGGTTAAAATGTCAAAACAGAAACAAAAATACCTCAATTAAGGCGGGTTCAAAACGATAATTTTCAGCCACAGACCAAATTATTTGGCCAGGAGCATCAGCAGAAATCGATTTGTACGTAGATAATGCAGTTTCCAGCTCATTTATACCTGCAGTATCAGATTAATGTTAATCAAGTTGAGAGTTTAGGATAAGGTAACTGAAACTTTCATATAGTAGGGAAGGAGAGAATATATGTGGATCACCTAATAAAAAGAAAGAGAACGGCAACAATATTAATAGTAAAAGAGAATCTCTACCAAGGGCCAGCAAAAGTTAGAGCTACTACTTACAAGATGCTGCAGGTTTCTCTTCATATCCACAAAATCAGCCACCAACACACACAGTACATTCAAATAAAGAGGAAATATAGTCAGAGGCACAAAAAGAATAATAACAAAATTATGATTATCAAATGTTAACCTGTCCCTCAGAAAGAAAGAAAAAAATACACACACTCTCTACATTTGCAATAATCATTACCTTGATGGCATACCAACCAATGCCATCAACCACACACTACAATTGCAATAAGCATACCTTGAAGGACATGTTTACCAGCCTTCAACAACTTGAGTGAGATGTCAACCTGCAACAATTGATAATTTGTAAGAAAATAAGAAAACTGCATTTAAAAAATAAGCAACTCAAGCAAAAAAAACTTCATTGTAACCCACTATATACTTGATTAATTGAGTGGAGAAAAATAATCTAGTCCTTGATACTGCCACGATTTTATTTCCAATTAGATTTTTTCCTTCTTTCTTTTCGACAAGCTGAGACTTGGGGAGTCCGATTGACTGAACATTAGATAAATATTCAGTACAAAACTCAATCGCTTCTTCAACAATGTATCTTTCAACCATACAACCTTCTGAGAATGTATGAACCATGCATTAAGCATTAGTGGTATGCACTAATTTGTAGCATAGTTATATATCATCATATAGTTTTTACAAAAGATAAACATTGACTAGAAAATATATATGTAGAATTGTATAATGGTCTAACTGAAAGCTAACAGAAGAATAGTCGACTCTAATTTACTCTATCAAATAACATCCATACCTAAACTTCTTAAGTTACTAGCTACGCTATGTATGCTAGAATAAATACACTCATAAGCTGCATAGTGTACCTTTGATTGGTAGAAGGTGTTTTAGATATTGCTGCCTCCTTTTTCTACATCGAGAAACAAATGGAACAGTTGGTGAAATTTAACCCATAATGCCTAGTCTCCATTGCTAGCATTGCAACACAATAATTATTGTTGAGAATACTCAATAAATGTATGAACCAAGAAAAATGAACAATAGCGAACGTCAGAAGAGAAACCAAGTAATATGAAGATTAGAAAAATACCTATGGTGTCAAAATCGAACAGCTAACAACGAATTAATAGAAGGAGGAAACGTCGTAGATCTAACAGAGGTGGAAGGAGAACGCCTTAGAAGTAGCGAAAATCGTAGCAGTGAGAACCCTAACGTGAAAAAGAACGAAAATAACAGAGAGTGAAATAACAAAACGCGCAGTATGTTATAATTTTAATGTTTACTAAAGGGGACCTTAGAGGGCGCTTGTGGAAAAAAAGCGCCCTCTAAAGGGGGGCTAAGAGGGCGCTTATGAAAGCGCTCTCTAAGGCTTTCCAAAAGCGCTTTATAAACTGGAAATGCACATGGACTTATAGAGCGCTTTTTTAAAAGCGCCCTCTAAGGGTAACCTTAGAGGGCGCTTTCTAAAAAGCGCCCTGTATTGTTGTCCCTCTATCTCCTCCTTATTTTTTCGCTTCACCTTAGAGGGCGCTTTATTACAAAAGCGCCCTCTAAAGTGCGTTGTCTATTCCAGTTGTTCGTTCTTTATTTTTTCGCTTCACTTTAGAGTGCGCTTTTGTAATAAAGCGCCCTCTAAGGTGCGCTGTCTATTCCAGTTTTTGGCGTAGTGGAAGAAGAATATTATAAATGATATATATAATATAATCAATTATAAAAATAAAAAATAAATATAGCTATCACTTTCTATAAAATAATGCATATCTGAAAAAAGAAGTTTGCCCGTTATTATCAATTAAAAAAAATTATTTTGTTGATTACATTGTTTAATTTTCATTGACGAATGTCACTACGCCAAATAAGGGAAAAGAGGGCGCTTATTTTGGCCTATAACAGCGTTTTTAAGCGCCCTCTAAAGTGGCGCTGGCATAGGTAAAGACAGCGCTTTGTTTTCCTGGAGAAAGCGCTGTCTAAAGTGGCCCTTTAAGGGCCACATTATAGTGCGCTTTCAGAAAAAAACGCCCTCTGGAGTGGTCCATAAAGGGACACCTTAGAGGGCGCTTTCTGGAAAAAGCGCCCTCTAAAGTTGTCAATGTAAAGTGTTTAGAGGGCGCTTTCTGGACAAAGCGCCCTCTAAAGTTGTCAATGTAAAGTGTTTAGAGGGCGCTTCCTACAGAAAGCGCCCTCTAAAGTGTTAGTTATTTTAAAAAAATTTGTTTGAAAAACAGTGGATATTTAATTGGTAACCTGTTCGCATGCTGCAAAAGTGTAAAATTCATATTGATTTCATCCTTTAATCCAATGTTATACACCATTAATCCATTGATATATACAACATGAATCCATTTATATACAACATTAATCCTCCATATATACAACATTAATATATGATTCTTTGATCAACAATATACAACAACATATTCATGATTTAGTAAAAGTACAACAACAATATACAACATATATACAACAACAGCATACAACAACAACATTCCATACATATATGTACAACAATATACAACCTAGCTATATGATTCCTTGATCAACATTGAATTGACACAATTCATCCTTCATTTCATCCAAATGAGCTCTTGAGTAAGATTTGTATTCCTCAAAGTACTACAATTAAGAGAATAAAACATATTCATGATTTAGTAACAAATTAGATGAAATATCCGATAATATTAAAATAAACCCTAAGTTATTATTCCATACCATTTTTGGGATGTCTATACGATTCAACACAATGATATCTCTCATAAATCTCAATACAAAAAATCCGCAATCGACCGAATTGTTTTGCTGAGGACACTACACAGAAAAACAAACAATATATATATAGTTAATTTCTTACAAACACTATTATAAGCAAAAAAACAAACACTATTATAAGCAAAAATAAGATACTTAATATATACCTGAACTCTGACCCAGGTAATGTCCTTCCTATTACGGTAATTCTTTTTCGATCTAAATTTTAGTATTGCCCTAACAAAATAAAAACGTATATTGAGATCAATCTGACAGACATAATTAAATATACAAATACACACGAATATTTAGGGGAATTTCACTTACGCGTCAACCGTCTTCTTCATACTCGGATATTTACTCCAATCACCCGATAACGAATCGAGATAATACACCATTAGTCTCGAAAGATCCATAGCAACCAACACCCAGTGACCACTGTAAAATAAAACAAAAATTTAGATGCATGAAAATTTTCTACGTAAAAGATATACATAGATTAGAATGAAATTATTAGAAAGAAAATCTAACCCGTTACCAGAATTAAACGGTAAAAAATACAAACTGGGTGTAGTATTATCGCCGGCCGCCATGAATCTATCGACTAGTTCATTCTTTACGGATGTTGGATTTTTCGTTATTAATGTTGTGTTGATACGGGAAGCAGTAATAAAATTGAATCGGTTACACAATTCAGTTCCCCGCATCAATGTTACATACATATACCTTAAATAGAAACATAATAAACATTAGACTACTCATTGAAATGTGTAAATAAATTGTTCAACTAAGTAAATAATAGATTGATCGGAGTACCATATGTATGTATGAATGACAGCGATGCCCAATTCTTCGTGTTCAAAAAGTTGTTGCATGTCCTCCTTTGCAATTATTTCGGAATGAGCAATTCCGAAAACACCTTCATCAAAATCTACAATACGGATGGCGCCGTGCATAATATCGGACTCTTCCACCATTTTCTCAAGATGCATCATAATTTGAGATTTTGTCCCGGACGTCGTTGGAATATCGTTACCAGCTTTTTTCAACTTTCGACCGGGAACCTAAAAATTCATATAAATTAAATCATGACTTGTTGTGATGCAACAGAATCGTTGCGTATATAATTCAATGGGTATATATATTTGTACCTCTTTTTGAGATGCAACCGACTCGATGCGTCTTGAAATCCCTTTACCAGCTTTATGTGTGGGTCTTGTAGGAGTCTAACATTACCATGTAATAAGGATTGATTAAATATCATAATTGTAGCTGAATTGAAATGTGAATACTAAATATTCATAATCATTTAGAACATATATACCTCGGCATCTGGGAAAATTAGATCTGACGGCCATCCAACAAAGGATCCGACTGCATCTCGCATCAACGTTGTCTCTGAAACAACGTCAGGTAATGGTAGAAGCGCGTCGGTATCTAATACAAGGTCAACCGAAACTTTCATATATCCCACCGGGAGGGGATTATGGTGAAGTAATTCACCCGAAGTGTTGTGCACTTTTCCCTTGCCAACTATGCGATAAGTTGGTGACGATAGATACAGCTGACAAGGTGTAATGCCCTAAACCAATAATAAATGTTATTGTTAACGTGTATACGTGTCAAGTAAAAAAGTGCTATTTTAATTTCATAATAACATATATAATTACCTCGGGAAATTTCGGTTGACAATTGATACTAGCTCGGTCACTAGTATCTTTTGCCTCGGAACCGCACCTTTCCTCTCTATACCTTGCATTCTCCTTTTGCAGTTCGAGTACTTGTGCCCTTAACTCCGCCAAGGTCTCCATCACCTCTTTGTTGGTAGGATTTTTTGTTTTTGGTTTTTTATAAAATGACGACGGAGTCACACCAAAACCCTTACCCCTCACACGACCGGAATACTCAGGAAAATTTAGTACTCGACTAAGTACGCTCCTGCAATCCTGGACCTCGGTTGAAGGTAAGGTTTGGGATAAAGTCTCCTGAAATATTATTAGAGGAGATTAAAAATGAATTATATGTCTAACAAAATTTTCGATATAATTAAAGAAATAATGTTACATATACTTACACATTCGTCATAAACATTTTGAACCGCTTCAACGACAGCCTCATCCTTCCCAACCCGAGCAGCCTTCCACAATACGTGCTCCGGAAGAGATGTTGCGTCACTTTTCTCCTCGGATAGCTACAAATTGAATCAGATTATAAGATCATCAATTATAACATAGTGTGACAATGTATAAGCTCATAGCATTTGAATATACTCACAATTCTTTGTTGTAACCGTGCATATCCCGTACGCCCTTTTTTGTACGGATACGCGGGTTTTGATGCCCTTTTCCGATTTTTGTCGCTTACTTCCTGGATAAAAAAGTTTAAGGCATATTAGAACCAAGTAACTTAACAATTGTATAATACCATAATTAATAGACATTACATGGAATTTTTCGTTTCTTCGTTTGGCGACAAAGTTATCCCATTCTTCGGCTGAAATAATCTCCGCATACTTCATTGGCCGTTCTGCTTCAACAAAGTTTCCTTCCTCATCCTTGAGAAATTTGTTGGACAAAAAGGATCGAAATCCTCGGAGTCTTTTTCCGGCCAATTGAATACAATATTTTTGCCGGCTTTCATCGATGTGAAAGGATCTCTAAAAAACATACAAATGGAGTGTGTTATTATAAGTAATATTATAACAATATATGGTCAACAAATAGTCAACAAAAAAAACATATAATAATATATGGTAAGTACCTGTATCTCGGACCATATTTTTTCTTTGCCAACCTTCAATTCCGGACTTCTCCAATTATCACATGTAATCGGAATATGTTGTCGAACAAGGGAACCAATGTAACTTGCCAACATTGAACCGTTAGGCTCAATTAGTTGGTCTTCAGCACTCCAATGTACTTCGAATTTTTCACCCTTGTCTCTTGCACGAATGATTGACTTCATAACAGTCAATCCTCGTTTGATTTCTTTTTCAACATTGTTACGTGATCCACTCGCGTCATGGGTATCGTCTTGGTTAGCCATTTTATCTGTAATATAGAAATGATTCAATAAGACCCAAGTAAGACAATGACCATATTCGTGAAGCTACACAAAAAACACATTCATATACCTTCCATTTCTCTCATGTTACAACAATCTAAACTCTCTCTTTTTTTCATCATTATTGAATACAAACTCACACACACCTACTGCATACAAAAGACCAGTGCAAACTTATGGTGTTTGGAACATGAACAAACTTGCATCCATAATCATCAAACTTCCAAGCACAAGCTCAAACACACTCCAAATGACATCACTTTTCAATCAGAAATAAAAAACCTTACAACAAGGTGCTCATGAACACCATATAGTGCTCGTTTGCCCTAAACAACATTAATCAACATAATGCACAAAATGTAAAACTCAGTTTAGAAAATGCCCTAATCAAACACCTGAAGAAAGTGAACGGTAACGATGGAGAAGAGAAATACCTTCAAGGTGACGGTAACGATGGAGAAGAAAGTGAACAGCGACGGTGGACGCAGATAACTCAGTGAACGTGAACGCAGCAGCAGAAAAAGGCGACGGCGACGACGACGGTGAGGGAGGGAGAACGAACGGAGGACGAGAGTAATCGCAGTAGAGAGTAATCGCAATAGAGAGAAAACCCAGTTACGTAAACGAAATAGCATATAGAGAGGGAAAATAAAGAGACATGCAGTATATATGTTATAATTTTAATTTTTAATAAAGGGGACCTTAGAGGGCGCTTGTGTAAAAAAAGCGCCCTCTAAAGGGGGCCTAAGAGGGCGCTTCTAAAAGCGCTCTCTAAGGCTTTCCAAAAGCGCTTTATAAACTGGAAATGTACATGGACTTAGAGAGCGCTTTTTTAAAAGCGCCCTCTAAGGGTACCCTTAGAGGGCGCTTTCATAAATGCGCCCTCTATTGGTGTCCCTCCATTTCCTCATTATTTTTTCGCTTCACTTTAGAGGGCGCTTTGTTACAAAAGCGCCCTCTAAAGTGCGCTGTCTATTCCTCCTTATTTTTCTCTTCACTTTAGAGTGCGCTTCTTTAAGAAAGCGCCCTCTAAGGTGCGCTGTCTATTCCAGTTTTTGGCGTAGTGTGTCTATTAGACCTTTTTTTTAAAGTTAGCCACACACATTTTCTTTCTCTCTTTCTCTTTCTCTCTTACTCCCAATTTCATATTTTTCTCTCAAGTTTATTTAACTTTTTATTTTATTAAGTTATTCTCCCCGAATCTCAAGTTCTATCTTGTGTTACTTCATTGTTTACAGATATATGTTGTTTATCTTAAATCGTTTAATTTGTTAAATTATTTTATTTGTTTGCAGCCTTGTGTTTAATTCAGTTCTTTCAATTATCAATTTCATTTCTTTCGAATTTTTAGTTGTTTTTTAGTGTAATTTTTCGAGATTTTAAATTTTAAAATATTTGATATTTTTTCAATTTGTTAGGTTTTGAATTGAACAACAATTTATTTTTGGCGAAATCTGGAAACTAGGTTCTATTCTTCATTTTAGTATTTATTTATTGTAATTTTTTATATTCTCTTAATTATTTTTTCTTTCATCTTAAAATATATAATGTCAACTCAAAAATACGAATCAGATTATTCAAAATTAAAAAAAAAATGAAGTTTTTATTGCATCACAAAAAGGGACTTTATATAAATTTATTAAAAAAAGAAAAATAAATAAATATGAAAATATAGGTAATTGTTCATTGAATGAACAAGATAACAACCTAAACAATGATGGAAATATGAATAGAGAAGAAGGGTCTACTAACGAACAAAGTAATATTTATTCTCCTAGTCAATGGACCAATATTGATAATGAGTTTGCGAGATTTTTTAGTTGAAAAAGGTCTGGATAAAGTTACCGATATAGATGTTTCTAAGCTAACTATGAATCATCAAGACACTTTTTCTTATCACTTTATATTCAAAAATCGTCTAATGGAGAAAAACGAGAAAGACAATGACTAGTTTACTTTCAAGACCTAGATAAAGCATTTTGTTTTCGTTGCAAATTATTTAACAATGTTTATACTTCAGGTAAATTAGCTGGTTAAGGAAGTAAGGATTGGAGAAATATTAGTTTTAAGTTAAGGAATCATGATTTAGAAATGACTCTATTAAAAAAACAAAACAATTGACAAACATGTTCAAGAACAAATAAATAGATCGTGAAGGTATTGGTGGGTGTAAGACCCCAATTTTGACCCCTTAGATCCCTCATGTCATCTCATCATTTGCATTGATTTTGGGATCACACCTTGGCATCCTCCTCACCCCTCATTCATTGGGTTTGCATTGGGAGAGATCACCAAGCATTTGTGATTGTATCATACTTAATTTTCTTTGTCTACTAACTAAAATACCAAAAATATATCTAGTGTAGCTTTATTTCTTTTGTAGGTATTGTGTGTATCCACCTATGTCTCATCAAGCTCACATCTAAGGTTTGAGACCCTCAGTGCAAGGTATTAAGCAAGGAAAGGTTCATTTGAGTTCTAAGCATCATATATCGATCCCAATGTTATTCATTTGTTGTTTTGATAAAGAGCTCATCAAGAGTTTGAAGTTTGTTTGTCAAGGAAGCCCTAATTCATCCAAGTATCTTGTGTGTCTTCCTCAGCAAGTTTCTTTAGCATTTGTTCAAAGATATCAAGTGATACTCCATATTATCCATATATGATTCTCCATGAGCCTCTAAGAGCAAAGGAACTTCAAGTTTGCAAGTTGGTTCAAAGAGGTTGACCAGAAAAGTCAACTAGTCAAATCTAGGGTTCCCTAGACCCTATATCGTATAATTTTTGTTATATGAAAATGATTCCAAGAGCAAAGTTTCTCTTTATGACATTCGAAAAAACTTTCATGTTGGCATCAAGAGCTAAGTTTGCTTGAAAAGTCATTTTTTATGGTAAACTATTATAGGTCATTTTGTCTGTGTCTTAGATAGAAGGTCAACTTCCGAGAACCATAACTTGCTCAATTTATATGATATAAAGATGATCCAAGTTTCATTATCACTTTAAATATGTCTTCTCTAGCTTTTCGTATTTGATAAAAGTCAAATCCACTTGCAACGGCGTGTGCCATGAGGAAACATTATAGGTCATTTTGAGTCATCACCATTGAACAAGCAATTTTCCTCAAATTCTAAAATTCATAACTCCATCATGCAAGATCCAAATGGTGTCAAATTTATGACCAACTTTAAGAGTAATGAAATAGATACAACTTTGAACAAGGTGTGATTTGAGATGTGTGACATCCTAGGATACATAGGTGATATATCCTTGATTTATTTTATTATATTATGCGTAGGGATATTAGGGTGTTACAAAGCTCAAAGCAATCGAGTTGAACAAATTTAAACAAAGTGCTACATGGGAGGCAACCCATGCTTTGCATACTAATTGTTTTGTTCTTGTCGTTTGATTTTTGTTTTTAGTTACTAAATATGCTCATGAAGAGGAAGCGAAATAAGTGATAAAGTTGAAAAATTTAAGAAAATTCAATACAGAAACTGCGCCTGTAAAAACCCGACGAAACCACAAGAAAAACAAAAACATCATACAAAAACCAGGGACTTGCTACGGGTCGTAACACTCCCCAACCCAACCCCCCTTCAAAATGCCACTTCCATACAAATAACTGCGACATGTTACGATCGTCCCTAGCATCTGGTACGAGCCATAGCAGGTCTCAGCGTCCCAAAATTCAATTTTGTTAATAATCTTCCATTTTCTCTTGGCCTCACCTACCTCTCTCTCACCCAATCAATCCCATTAGTTTCTATTTAAAATTCTTAAATCTGAATTTTAAGCTCATTTTAACACCAAATCTCTTTCTCTTAAACCTTGAATATTCATCTTCTCTCACTTTCTCTCCACAAACCTCATAAACCTTCATTGAAACTCAACCTAAATCTTCAACCTTTACCCCATTCCCACCACCAAATCTAAAACCACCTTCACCAAAGCTTCACTTCAAAATCTCTAACAAACAATTTCAAAATTCTCATACTTTTCTCAACAATGGCTCCAAAAAGAAGTGAAAAGGGGAAGCAAGCCGATTCCTCAAGGCTTAAAAGTGAGTTAGCACCGGAGATTTAAATCCTCACAATATTGTCTTTGAGGATGACGTCCAAGCAAAAAGGTAATCAATTTTAGTTAAGAGGAAACTCACCCCTATGAGGTATATATGTGAACAAACTCTATCTACTTTAGGTTTAAAATCTGAGAGTGATAGGTTGCTTTATAGTATTGACTTGTTAGAATTTATGTAGAAGGAAACACCCACTTATGAGCGTATTACTTTCAAATTTTTGAGCACTTTGGATTTTAAACTATTGAAAAAAATGTATAGATGGCACGAGGTACTATTATAGTACTTTCAAATTTAATTTATTTAATCAAAACATTGAGTTGAGTGTTGAGGACTTGGGAAAAATATCACCATATACTTGTTCCAAGTTCACTATGATCATTTATGGCCTTAAAGTACTAAAAACTAGAGTTTTCTAACCTAAAAATAGATTTTTAGAGGCAATTGCATAGTGGGATTCGATTCTCAGGCTTCATGAAATGATTAGCAAGTTTTTGACTGATTCCTACTATTTGTGATGTGATTCCCATTTCAAAATGGTCCTCATAACTCCTAGAATCAACTAAAGTCTTCATGCAAGTCGATTCCTCCTGCAAATTTTTGTGATTTTTATGTTTCTTCAACATAAACTATCTCTAAACAACCTAGAACATTCTCGGTCAATTATAGGTCAAAATATAAACTTATTGAAGTTAAGAACAAATAAAATCATAAAACTTCCAACAACCATAAGAATCAAGATTATTCGAAGAGTACATGTATATGTATGATGATGTCTTATGCATGAGTATGATAAGCAACGTGCATGTCAATGCTAGGTAGTTAGTTAGGTGAAAAATTAACTTTAAGTTAGTTACAACCACCTCAGAAGTTCATTTTGTATATAAGAGTGTATACTCTTGTAATGGGGATTAACACATATCAATATACAAAGCAAGCAAAGCTTGCATAAAATTGGTGAAGCTCTCTCTCTCTCTCTCATGTACGATGTATCATTATAACATGGTAGCATATGCCTAAGAGGACCCTTATTCTACTACATCATCTTTAACTTTGTGTTTGTCACCATTGTTGAAGGCTTTCAAGCTTCAAAGAAGTTGCACTGCAAACATATACCTGAGGTTTCAGAGAAACATTGATTGATTTGGTGAGTCTTTTTTGGCTTCAAAAAGGTTGTTACTAATCTCGTGTTTGTGTTATCATCCAAGCTTCAAATAACTTGTCCACCTTATTCTTAGTTCAATTCAAGCTGCACTTTGAGTTTTAGATAAACATCAATGGGAGATCTTTTTCAAACTCCAATAGAATCTCACAAGGCGGGCAAACTCACAAGTTTCCACGAATCAACTTGCTTTCTCAGGTACCACGAACACCTTTGCACCAAAATTATCCATTAAGCTTCAGGAAAACAATTTCTTGCTTTGGAGTGAACAAGTTGAGGGAGTTATTCTCTCACACAAGCTCCAAAAAGTGGTCGTTAGTCCACAAATCCCACTTTTGATCAAGACTGAACATGATCGAGGGGCTAACATCATCTATAAAAACTATGAAGTCTGGATCATGCAAGTTCAGGATCTATTCACGTGATTGCTCTCAACAATTTCTGAAGTTGTTCTATGACGTTGAAATCCTTCTATATATTCAAGAAGCTCGGTTGGACAAGTATAAACCAGAGTTAACCTCCCTCAATGCCACTGAAAATGTAATTCAAGGCTTACTTAACTCGGAAGTTACTAATCATGATGCCTCTAATGCTAATAACAAAAAAACAATTAATAGTTAATTCATTGTTTTGAAATCTAGTAAAATCTAGTATGTTTTTTTTGTAAGTTTCATTTGCTCTTTCGATATAAAAAATACCTAATTAAGGAATGTTTCTTTAGCATTGCGTATAATAAATATATATTATCTCCTCAATAATTTATATTAATATCTTAATGATTTTTGTTATCACAATTCAAGAAGTAATTATATGGCATTAAAAATTGTATTAAAAGAAAATGAATTATTTCTATACACATGTAACTGAAATAATTTTGATTTAACTATCTATTAATTTAAAGTATTTGAAATAATAAAATAACATAAAATAAACATGTTAATTGAAAATAAATTGTTCAAAATGTTTATAATAAGAGGTACACTCATGTATTTAAAATCAAATTTTAGTAATATTTGTAAATAATAATTAAGATAAATAAAATAATAATTATGTATTAATTTATAATTAAGATTAGACCAAAAAACTTGTATTTAAGAAAATCATTTTAAAATTATAATTATCTATAAATATCTAATACTTAAAAAATATTATAAAAATATTCTAGTTTAATAGAAATATTATAAGAAGAAGAATATTATAAATGATAAATATAATATAATCAATTATAAAAATAAAAAATAAATATATCTATCACATTCTATAAAATAATGCATATCTTAAAAAGAAGTTTGCCCGTTCTTATCAATTAAAAAAATTATTTTGTTGATTACATTGTTTAATTTTCATTGTCAAATGTCTATTAGACCTTTTTTTGTAAGTTAGCCACACACATTTTCTTTCTCCCTTTCTCTTTCTCTCTTACTCCTAATTTCATATTTTTCTCTCAAGTTTATTTAGCTTTTTATTTTATTAAGCTGTTCTCCCCAAATCTAGTTCTATCTTGTGTTACTTCATTGTTTATAGGTATATGTTGTTTATCTTAAATCGTTCAATTTGTTAAATTATTTTATTTGTTTGCAGCCTTGTGTTTAATTCAGTTATTTCAATCATCAATTTCATTTCTTTCGAATTTTTATTTGTTTTTTAGTTTAATTATTCGAGATTTTAAATTTTAAAATATTTGTCATTTTTTTAATTTGTTAGGTTTTGAATCGATCAACAATTTATTTTTGGCGAAATCTGAAAACTAGGTTCTATTGTTCATTTTAGTCTTTATTTATTGTAATTTTTTAGATTCTCTTAATTATTTTTTTCTTTTATCTTAAAATATAGAATGTCAACTCAAAAATACGAATCAGATTATTCAAAATTAAAAAAAAAATGAAGTTTTTATTGCATCGCAAAAAGGGGCTTTATATAAATTTATTAAAAAAACAAAAAAAAATTAAATATGAAAATATAGGTAATTGTTCATTGAATGAACAAGATAACAACCTAAACAATGATGGAAATATGAATAGAGAAGAAGTGTCTACCAATGAACAAAGTAACATTTATTCTCCTAGTCAATGGACCAATATTGATAATGAGTTTGCGAGATTTTTTAGTTGAAAAAGGTCTGGATAAAGTTACCGATATAGATTTTCCTAACCTAACTATGAATTATCAAGACACTTTTCATTATCACTTTATATTCAAAAATCGTCTAATGGAGAAAAACGAGAAAGACAATGACTAGTTTATTTTCAAGACCTAGATAAAGCATTTTGTTTTTGTTGCAAGTTATTTAATAATGTTTATACTTCGGGTAAATTAGTTGGTTAAGGAAGTAAGGATCGGAGAAATATTAGTTTTAAGTTAAGGAATCATGATTTAGAAACGACTCTATTAAAAAAACAAAACAATTGACAAACATGTTCAACAACAAATAAATAGAGAAAAATAACTAATATTACCTTGGATGTAATTGAGATGATTGCCAAATTTGATCCTATAATACAAGAGCACATTCGTAGAATTAAAGACGAAGAAATTCATAATCATTATACAAAATGAATTGATATCTTTGCTAGCAAATAAAATCAAAACAAAACTTATAGAAAAAGTAATGAATGCGACATATTTTTCAACCATACTTGATTGTACTCCTGATATAAATCATCAGGAACAAATGTCTATTATAGTACGATGTGTGGATATTTCTTTAACCTCAATACAAGTCTCAGAATACTTTTTAGAATTTCTGAAGATAGATGATACATCTAGAAAATGTCTTTTTGATGCTATTATAAATGAAATGAATATTATTGGACTTGATATTAGTAACATAAGAGGACAAAGTTATGATAATGGGTCTAATATGAATGAAAAACATCAAGGTGTGCAAAAAAAAAGATTTTTAAACATTAATCCTAGATCATTTTATATTCCATGTGGTTGTCATATTCTAAATTTAAGGCTTTGTGACATGACTAATTGTTGTTCTAAAGCTACATCTTTTTTTCGGAGTGCTACAACGAATTTATACAATATTTTATTCTTCTATTAAAAGATGGAAAATTCTACAAAATCATATCCCTAGCTTAACTCTTAAGTCTCTATCACAAACATGTTGGAAAAGTCGAATTGAAAGTGTAAAACCTTTGAGATTTCAAACTTCACAAATAAGAGATGCTTTATTGAAATTAGGTGAAGTTACAACGAATCTAAAATAAAGAGTAAAGTTGAATGTTTAGTTTTATGAGCTTGAAATTTTTGAGTTTTTGTTAGTCATGACTATTTGGCATGACATATTGTTTGCAGTAAATTTTGTTATTAAAAATTTTCAATCTAAGGATATGCGTATTGATGTTGCTATAAAACAATTGAAATGTCTAGTTACATTTTTTGAAAAATATAAAAAATATGGTTTTGAAAGGGCTCTCATTTTTATTAATGAAATTTCTTTTGAAATGTATATAAAACTCAAATTTTGTGAAAAATAGACTATTTGTATAAATAAATAATTTAATGAGAATATTAATAATGAAATTGTTAAATCTTTCGAATAATCATTTAAAATATATTATTTTTTATATATAGTAGATAAAATAATTATTTTATTTCAAAATAGGTCTCTAACAATTTAAATTGTATAATATATATAGGGTGTGTATTCAACATTATTTTAGAAAATATAAGTGCATTACAAGTGAGTACTTGATCTCTTGTCATTTATGCATACGTAGAAGGTGATTGATTTGTCCATACTTTTCTTTTATCTCATGGTTTTTTAATTTTGCTAGCGCCTAAGTTTATTTTCGTATGAAGTGTCTAATATTTCTTAAACTATGATGAGTCATGTCAGGCTTTGTGTTTGTTGATGAAAAATAGTACAAAATATTAATAGATGTTGAATGTTCAAAGTTTTTTCTCACATAACCCAAAAAGAAGCATTCCAAACAATAACGTAACCAAAAACATGTCCTGAACAATAAAACCAAATTACAGTTTTAAAGTGTGAATATCACGATGAGCCACCAAGGTGATACACAGAAATTACCTTGTATAAAATATTTTAACCTTGACACTATCCCACATCTTGAGCTATATATATATATATATAAACCTCTCACATTTCAATATTCATATCATACATTGAAACATAAGTAAGTCTAAAAAAAACAAGATGAAGAACTTGAGCATGATTCTAATGTTGCTAGTTCTATTGCTCCTCACTACGGAGCAAGGGAATGCTTTTGAATGCAGCAAAGCAAGGACAGTTATATTTCCTTGTTGGTCATTTTTCAATCGTATTGAAGACAAGCCATCAAGAAATTGTTGCAATGGCGTTGAGTATATAAAATCTTTAACACCCACTTTAAATGAACGACGCACCGCATGTGAATGCATAAAAGGATTGGCCATTAATTTCCCTGTTTTTAGTGAAGACTTAGCTGCCTCACTCTCCAAACGTTGCGGAATTAACATGGGTTTTACTATAAGCAAATACATAGATTGCAATAAGTAAGTTCTCAATATTTCTTTTTCCTTTATAAATGTTATGTAAAATTATTTATAAGTTGGACTTTTGTAAAAATTGCAGTAAAAAATGTTACATTTATATTGTTCAACAATTTTTTTTTTGGATTTTAATATATTTTCTTCAACATATATTCATAATGTACGAAAAAGTTATTTAATATTTTGTCAAATTGTTGCTAAAGTGGTAATTTAATCTTGCTTTACTTTTATATTTTTACGAATTTATTTATTATTGTACTGTATTATACTTGAATTGATATTGATATTATTTTTTGTTTTTTGTTTGGCAGAATTAATTGAACTCAAAGGAGAAAATAAGAGACTATACAGGGTGGACACTTGGCTGTTCTTATATAATAATAAAAATACAACCCTGTAATATATATATATTTAAATTTTGATAATAAATATTGATATTTATGTTTACTTATCTTTGTGTATTCTTTTTAATTATAAAGATTAACTCAGGCAGTGGGACTATTTTTTTTCAATTTTTATTTTGGTTAAGAATTTTCTAATCAATGTTAATTTTTAAAAAAGACGCATGTAATTAATAAAAAAAATAGCTATAGACAAATTCACAAAATTTAATTTGAATTCAACCATTCTAATACCCATTTTAACTAAGGGTTGGAAAACAAACAAAGATTTTAGGATCGCATCTTCTAATATACATGTTCTGCGGGATTTTGAGATCCGAATATTAATATAAATTTTTGCAACTTTTAGAGTTTAAAGATGTAGTATCCGCAGATCCACCGTACTCAGTCCTCGTTTTTTTCAAGATGGAGTAATGCTTTTGGCTCTCTCTCTCAACAATATGCATTCGACTCCAACTCTGTTTTTTTCGAACATTTTTACAATTTTGAACTTTTATTTTTTAATCCCTCAAAATATTTTATTCAAAGAGTGGTCATCCTAAAATTTTGCATCCATATTTTTTGTCCATAATACTAAAATCGTAGCTAAAATTGTCGCTAATTCAGACGTTAAGTTGTAAAAATTAATATGATAAGTATCTACTTTAACATGTTTTGGTATTCCTCATATTTTCTATTTATGGGCCTAGAGATATCCCAAACAATTATCCTATTAAGAACTTCTGGGTAAAAATCACAGGAGATCGTTTTTACACTACTATTGGGGCAAGAGCCTCCAAAATCCAAAACCTTTGTTTATGGTACGCCCAAAATGCCCTTGCCTACATCATGTTTGGCCAAGGGAATAGTACCGACGTAGCCAATGATCAAACACAAAAAAAAATCTATTGAGACAAATGAACACCTTGTGTGGAATCGATATTGTTTGGAAATTTGTGTGATATTATTCATCTTAAAATCCAATCACAATCTAAAGGATTGTGATCAACTTAACAACATCTCTTTCAAAATATAATCAAAAATATTATCCAAACAAATTGATGCACGATCGATGAATTTAACAGTTTGCAAATGGAAAATAAAAGAGATAGAGAGTACAAAAGGATTTATTTAGAAAGTTCCCCAATCTACCTCACTATGGGTACGTCTATCCTCAATTTGAACTCGAATTGAGATAATGAAATTAACCTTACTTTACAAAAGTATGTATACAAGAGAGATGCAGCAATCCAATCCTACAAACCCTAAGTTTTATGTTGATTCTAACACCTTCTCTTTCCTTTATCAAAGCTTGATCAAGTAACCCAACAATGCCGATTTGATTCACCGTCTCATGCTAATTCTTTGCAAGAAACCCCTGTTCTTCAAAGCTTCCACTTGATCGAATCCAAAACACATAATTGTCACAACCCAATATTTACCAATACGATCCACCGTCCTACGCTACTCCTTTGCAAGAATCTTACGTTCTTCAAAGCCTTCAGTCGATCAGATCTGAATTGCGTAATCTTGTCTAAAACCTTCAAATCCCTAAACGATTTTGAAGGAAAACTCCAGCTCAGTTTTCTTATTTGAAACCCTCAAATATCTCAACCCAATTTACAGTACAATCAACCTAAATTGAATGTTATCAACGCTAAATCTAGATGGCACCCAAACAAAGAATAATTATGTGTAGTTTGTTTGTGTGTATGCATAGGATGAGGTTGAAGATGATGAGAATGCTTTGGGTGTTGGCGTAAGCCCTAGAGGCCAATACTTTTGGTACTTGTATCGAATTATTTATTAATAATAAAAGGCTTTTTCTTTATTATGTTTGTTTAATAAAGTCCCTAGAATAGCTAGTCCGTTTAATGTATTAAGTATGACTTAATCATGAGATCACATTAAACATAAGGACATTATTCTTAAAGTATCCGTAGTCGAGCTTTATTGTGAAGTGGGATAACATTAAAGCATGAAGACTATTATGTTTATAGACTGATGATCACATCTCATGGATCATGGATAAAGAGTTATCAAGTCTTAAACATATGTATGAATATTAAGAGTAATATTTGTACTGGATTGACTCGCTATGAGAATACTATATAGAATGTTATGCAAAGTGTCATAAGTTATTCTCATGGTGATAATGGTGTATACCACTCTTCGACCTAAAACCACTATGGACCCTAGATGTAGAGTCGAGTACTTTATTGCTGATCCAACATTGTCCGTAACTGGATAACCATAAAGACAGTTGATGAGTACTCCACAAAGCATGCTAAGGGACATGAGTGACCTAGATGGAATTTGCCCATCCTGCGCAACAGGATAAATGTCTATGGGCCTAATATTAAACTGGACAAGGATGACACGGTCTATGCTTTGTGTTCAATATAGACATAAGGGCAAAAGGGTAATTATACACATGATTATTATCACAGAAGGATTTGTCAGATCACATGACATTTTCGTGTCTTGGGTAGCAGTGATGTGTTGCTAGATACCGCTCACTATTTATTATGTTAAATGTGTGATTTAATATAATTGCCAATGTCGCGAAAACCTACAGGGTCACACACAAAGGACGGATTGATGAGAGATAGAGTAGCTAAGGAACACCGTAAGGTACGGTGCACTTAAATAGAATACGAAATATGGTAAGGTACTACACGCTTAAATGATTTTGGGCATATTATAAGATATGGGCCAAAATACACTTAAGTGGGCTTTTTAGCTTGAAGCCCACACAAGTGGTTCTATAAATAGAACCCTTGGGTAGAAGCATTGTAACTCTGGCATTTCGTTTCTCTCTCTCTCACTCAAAGCCTTCATTCGTAGCAGCTAGCACTGAGATTGAAGGAGTCCGTTCGTGTTGACTGAGTAGAGGCGTTGTCATCGTTCAACGTTCGTGATCGCCACAGGAGGTAACGATTTTATCACTGATCATGCCCATTCGTAAGGATCATTAAAGGAGAAATTTTTAAATTCCGCTGCGTTTTGGATCGCCATTCTCCTTCAGTGGTATCAGAGCCACTTACGAAACCATGAATCTGATAACTATTTATTTTCTATATTAATACGATTAAAGACAGAATGAATCAAAAATTAAATTGAGATCGATCAAGTTATATATATGATAGAAGTAATCCTGATGCAAAATACATTATATATGATATAGTTTTCTTGTTTCGTTCATTCAAACACTCAATGGTTTTTTCCTTTGAGCGATCAATGGTCGTTTGCTTCTTGATCCGACATTAGTATGGTGAAGCAAGGACGTGTTGATCAATCATACTGAATCAACAATCGAGATGTGTTTGACAGTCTGAAATTGGTGCATCAGGGTTAGTGACGGCACAAGGGTTGTGTTGTCAGAGAGTTATGCGATTGGGGTTGTGACTGCACAAGAGTTGTGTTTTCTAAACATTTTTCTGAACAATGTTAACCGGTTAAGCATATGGTTAACCGGTTAACGCGAAACGAAATACAGCTTTCTAATAGTTTTTCAACAGTGTTAACCGGTTAACATATTTGGTTAACCGGTTAACGCAAAACAAAATACAAATTATGAACAGATTTTCAAACAGTGTTAACCGGTTAACGCATATGGTTAACCGGTTAACGCAAGGCAAAATTCACCCGTTCGGCTAACTCTGCATAATGTGATCGGTCGTCGAGATTTAATTTGGTTTTAATTTATTAAAAAAATTAAAATTGATAATTATAATAATGTGTTTATTATTGTCTTGTGGTGATCGGTTATGGCCTTAGTTTTCCTTTATTTTGTTTTGGATTTTAAAATACGACCTGCGTGTCGTGCCTCTCTTTTAATCTCTCAATGTAACTTCTTTTCTCATCTCACTCCCTCGTATGTAAAACGAGTTTCTTTATGTAATGTAATGTTATGAAGAAAGCAAAGAAGTCAGTGCCAAAGGAGGACAACCTTGAAGATCTTGCTTGGAGAAGCTTAGATCGTTATTAGGTTAGCTTAGGTTCTCTCATTGGCTTGGGAGAACAATTGCGCTAGGGGCCATAACTGTTTCATTATATATGTATGTTGATGCATGTGTATGTATGTTGATGCATGTGAGAGACGATTTATATGATAAATAAGCCGGTGAGATCAGAATAATTGCAAATCCCCTCAAATTAAATATTAAGTTTATGCTTTCCAAGTTTTAACACTCATCAAGACTAGTATCGGATAATGTAGGTTTCGCCTACGCGAGGTGCATGTTCTATATTAGTAAGGTGCGATGGGATAATTGTAATATCCAATTGTTAAGACAATGGGTCAAACTTAACTAAATTAATTATAATAATATTATATGTGTTTGCTTTCCAAGTTTTAGCACTCATCAAGACTGGTATCGGATAATGTAGGTTTCGCCTACGCGAGGTGCATGTTCTATATTAGTAAAATGCGATGGGATAATTGTAATATCCAACTGCTAAAATGATGGGTCAAACTTAATTATAATAATGTTATATATGTTTAGAAGCAAGAGTTGGGAATGATCCATATGATGGATTGGAATAAGGAGTTATTCACCCAACTAAATTTTTTGAGAGTTGTATGAGATACAATTGGAAGGAGTTCCTACCTAAATTGTAACACCCCGATAATAATATGTATTTATTTAAATTAAATTAATAATATGTTTATTAATTTAATTAGAATATTTGAATTATTATTATTATTTTGGAATAATAATTATTGGGATAATTATTTATTGGAATAATATATAAGTTGGAATTTAGAAAAATCCCATTTTTGGTAAAAAGGTTAATTTCACGTGGAAAGGGAAAAGAGGCAGAAAGGGCAAAAAGCCAGAGAACGAAGGTTGAAGGAAGGAGAAGCTTGGAGCTCGGAAGCTGCCGGATTAACTCAGGTAAGGGGGGTTTATCATCGGTTAACGGGTATTATATGATAATATGTCATGGGTAGTGATAGACCATTGTTTTACCTCTGATTAGATTGTTGTATGCTGGAAATCTGAATTTTTGGGATGAACGAAATTGGGTGATAATCGAAAGAAATTCGTAGGAATTGTATGTGATAATGTTAGGAGTTGTGAAATAGAATAGGGAATGATTCGGGTTAGATGATATGAGTGATTTCTGAGTAAATGTGGATTGTGGAAGGTTAGATCGAATAGAACTCGTAGCAGGAAAAACCATAGCAGATCTGGAAATCTGGTTTCTGGTCATACGCGTATGGCACTAGGCAATACGCGTATGAGATGTTGGTACGCGTATGGGGGGAAGCCTTACGCGTATGGGTGGAAAAGATGGCATTTTGAACGTGAATCGGTCTCTGTTGGTACGCGTAATGGGAAGTTGTTACGCGTAGCGTACGCGTATGGGATAGGTGGTACGCGTATGAGTTGGGCGAGGAAATGCGCAATACGCGTAAGAGAGTAGGCATTACGCGTATGGAGTTGGCCAGGTTTGGGCAATACGCGTATGGCATGGGCAGTACGCGTATGGGCAGAGTTGGGATTTTCCTGAACTGTTGTTGTGCAGTTTTTGGTTGTTTAGGCTGAGTGATGTACTTAGCTGAGATATGATGTTGTAGGGATCATTTCCCGTTGTTTTGAGTGGTATAGGTATTAGTAGAGCGGGCTAATACTGTGTTTGATTATGTGGCATGATATGATATGCTTTTGTGATTAATTATGTTGATAATGTGTGATGGTATACATCATGATGTTGTGAATGTATACGTTTGTGAATAGACTGTATTATGGCTTAGAGTGTGAGCATGTGTCTATTCTTGATTGTTGTTGATGTTGCATTGCTAGGTGATTAGCATGCATGTTGTGGCCCATTTGGGGTGGTAGCTAATTCCCATGGTGAGGAATTAGTGAGTATATCATTTTGATTGTTGTTGTTGATGTTTGCATGCTAGGTGATTAGCGTGCATTTCATGGCCCATTTGGGGTGGTAGCTAATTCCCATGGTGAGGAATTAGTGAGTGAGTCACTATGTCTCAAATGAGTGGGACTAGTGAGCTTGGTAGCCGTGCCTGGATTTGGACGGTGAGGTTGAACTATATGTTCACAAATAGTCGGTACCGCATGCATAGAGTCTCATTGCATAATGAATGTATGGCATATGATATGAATGGATGTATTCCAGTATCATATGTGTGTTGTGTGTTGTGTTGTTAATGATTGAATATGATGGAGATTGTACTGTTGAGTATGATGTTTGAATGGATATTACTGTTGCTGAATGCGTAGTCTAATTAGGGTGAATTAATGTGTTAATTACTTGGCATTACATGTTGTTCTATAATGCTTATTATATTGATTGAGGAACTCACCCTTACGCCTATTTTTCAGGTGACGAGGAATAAGTTGAGTAGAAGCTTATGCTTGGAGTCTAGAGTAGTTTCTTGTGGGTCATGCTCTGATAGATGTAACATCGGGAGGGAATGTTTTAATTAAGTTGATATTGGTTGTTGGATGATTTACATGTATAGTGTTACATGTTTTACATTGATGTTGAATTTGATTCCGCTGCGAATTATGCAAAAGACCTTATTTTGATTTAAATAAATGAGCATGACAGGAAATTGATGAATGTAGTGAAATGATTGTGTGACACCCTTCGGGGCATAATTACTCTGATGAATATATGTGTATTTTAATTATAATAATTGGGGTATTTAGAAGGGTGTTACATTAGTGGTATCAGAGCATAGTCGGTCGAGTCGAGTCGTAATTTTTCTGTTTCCCCTGTACGGGATAGGTGTTGTGTAACCCTATCAGTACTTATTGTTTTAGCTTGTTGGGTTTTCAGAATAGAGATGGCTGGAAGAGGTAGAGATGATGCTGCAATTGCTGAGGCTCTGGGTATGCTGGCTGGAGTACTTGGAGGAAATCCGAATGTTATGGGAATGGGAGCTGCTCGTTAGTTGAGTGAATTCCAGAAGAACAATCCTCCAATGTTTAAGGGAGCATACGATCCAGATGGTGCTCAGAAGTGGCTGAAGGAGATAGAGAGGATCTTCAGAGTAACTGAGTGTGCTGATAACCAGAAGGTCAGGTTCGGTACACATATGCTGTCAGAAGAAGCTGATGATTGGTGGGTTGCTACCCGCACTGAGTTGGAAGCTGCTGGAGATGCTGAGATTACTTGGGCTGTATTCAGAGAGAGATTTCTGAGGAAGTATTTTCCCGAAGATGTCAGAGGAAAGAAAGAGATAGAGTTCTTGGAATTGAAGCAGGGTAACCGGTCTGTTACGGAGTATGCTGCTAATTTCACAGAGTTGTCTAAGTATTATACTCCCTATGCTGAGGCTGCTGGGGAATTTTCCAAATGTGTGAAGTTTGAGAACGGGTTGCGTCCCGAGATCAAGCAGGCGATTGGGTATCAAAGGATTAGAGTGTTTTCTGATTTGGTTGACTGTTGCAGGATTTTCGAACAGGATTCCAAGGCAAGAGCTGAGAGCTATCAGCAGAGAGTTGATAGGAAAGGCAAGAATCAGATTGATCGTGGAAAACCGTATGCAGCTGGCAAAGGTTTTCAGAGGCAGAGTGGGACGAAGAGGACTAGTGGGGGAGATTCTAGTGCTCCTGTTAAGTGTTACAGATGTGGTCAGGCTGGACATCGTATCCATGAGTGTACCAGTAATGAGAAGAAGTGTTTCAAATGTGGAAAAGGTGGTCATTTGGCTGCAGATTGCCGGTTGAAGACTGTGACTTGTTTCAACTGTGGAGAGTTGGGTCATATCAGTCCACAATGTCCTAAGCCGAAGAAAGAGAATCAGTCAGGAGGCAAGGTTTTTGCTTTATCGGGTTCTGAGACTTCTGCAGATGATCGTTTGATCCGAGGTACGTGTTATATTAATGGCTTTCCTCTTGTAGCTATTATTGACACAGGTGCGACTCATTCCTTTATATCTTTGGATTGCGCTGTGAAACTTAAGTTAGAGATATCTAAGATGTTTGGAGGTATGGTGATTGATACTCCTGCGAAGGGTTCAGTGACTACTACTTCGGTTTGTTTGGGTTGTCCTTTGAGTATTTTTGGTAGAGACTTTGGGATAGACCTTGTGTGTCTTCCATTAGTGCAGATTGACGTCATCTTGGGTATGAACTGGTTGGTGTTTAACCGAGTTTATATCAACTGTTTTGATAAGACGGTGATATTTCCTGAGATTGAGGAAGGGCAGAGTTTGTTTCTATCAGCAAGGCAAGTGAATGAGGAAGTAGCAGATGGGACAGAGTTGTTTATGCTGTTAGCGACTTTGAAGGCTAAAGATAAACTGGTGATTGGCGATCTCGCTGTGGTGTGTGATTTTCCTGATGTGTTTCCGGAAGAAGTGAACGAATTGCCGCCAGAGCGTGAAGTTGAGTTCTCGATTGATTTGGTACCTGGTACTAGACCGATATCGATGGCCCCGTATCGTATGTCTGCTGTTGAGTTAGCTGAATTGAAGAGTCAGTTGGAAGATCTGTTGGATAAGAAATTCATTCGTCCGAGTGTGTCACCGTGGGGTGCACCAGTGTTGTTGGTTAAGAAGAAAGAAGGTACTATGAGGTTGTGTGTGGACTACAGGCAACTGAATAAAGTGACGATCAAGAATCGGTATCCTTTACCGAGGATTGATGATTTGATGGATCAGTTGGTTGGTGCAAGTGTGTTCAGCAAGATAGACTTGAGATCTGGGTATCATCAGATACGTGTGAAAACTGAAGATATTCAGAAGACTGCTTTCAGAACAAGGTATGGACATTATGAGTATTCCGTAATGCCGTTTGGTGTGACTAATGCGCCTGGAGTGTTTATGGAGTATATGAATAGGATTTTCCATCCGTACCTAGATCAATTTGTTGTGGTGTTTATTGATGATATTTTGGTGTATTCGAAAGCTGAAGAAGAGCATGCTGAGCATTTGAGAGTGGTTTTGGGAGTTCTACGAGAAAAGAAGTTATTCGCTAAACTATCCAAGTGTGAATTTTGGTTAGAAGAGGTGAGTTTTCTTGGTCATGTGATTTCAAGAGGTGGTGTTGCTGTTGATCCTTCTAAGATAGAAGCGGTGTCTAAGTGGGAAGCCCCGAAGTCAGTTTCTGAGATAAGAAGTTTTCTTGGACTTGCAGGTTATTATAGGAAGTTCATTGAGGGATTTTCTAAGTTGGCGTTACCGTTGACGATGTTGACTAGAAAGGGGCAAGCGTTTGTTTGGGACTCAAGATGTGAAGAAGGTTTCCAAGAGTTAAAGAGAAGGTTAACTACTGCTCCTATTCTGATATTACCGAGTTCGTCGGAACCATTTGAGGTTTACTGTGATGCTTCATTGTTGGGTTTGGGTGGCGTGTTGATGCAGAATAAGCAGGTTATAGCTTATGCTTCGAGACAACTGAGGGTTCATGAGAGGAACTATCCGACGCATGATTTAGAGTTGGCAGCTGTGGTATTTGTTCTGAAGTTGTGGAGGCATTATTTGTATGGGTCAAGATTTGAGGTTTTCAGTGATCATAAAAGTTTGAAGTATTTGTTTGATCAGAGAGAGCTAAATATGAGACAGAGGAGATGGTTAGAATTTCTGAAGGATTATGATTTTGGGTTGAATTACCATCCGGGTAAAGCAAACGTGGTGGCTGATGCATTGAGTCGGAAATCATTGCATATGTCTATGTTAATGGTTAAGGAATTGGACTTAATTGAGCAGTTTAGAGACTTGAGTTTGGTGTGTGAGAGTACTCACAATAGTGTTAAATTGGGGATGTTGAAGTTGACAAGTAATATTCTGGATGAGATCAGAGAGGGTCAGAAATCCGATATGCTTTTGGTTGATAAGTTGACTTTAGTGAATCAAGGTCAGGGTGGTGAATTCCGAGTTGATGAGAATGGTGTTTTGAGATTTGGTGACCGGGTGTGTATTCCGGATGTTGCCGAGCTTAAGAAGAGTATTCTTGAAGAAGGACACCGTAGTGGCTTGAGTATTCATCCTGGAGCTACGAAGATGTATCATGATTTGAAAAGGTTATTTTGGTGGCCGGGAATGAAAAGAGAAATTGCAAGTTTTGTGTATTCCTGTTTGACTTGTCAGAAGTCGAAGATTGAGCATCAGAAGCCGTCTGGGCTAATGCAACCGTTGGCTATTCCAGAGTGGAAGTGGGATAGTATCAGTATGGATTTTGTTTCTGGTTTACCGAGGACAAGTAAAAATTTTGAGGCTATTTGGGTGATTGTTGATAGATTGACGAAGTCGGCTCATTTCATTCCGATCAGAATGGATTATCCGTTAGAGAGGCTAGCTGGGTTGTATATTGAGAAGATTGTAAGTTTGCATGGTATTCCGTCTAGTATTGTTTCGGACAGAGATCCTAGATTTACATCGAAGTTTTGGGAAGGTTTGCAGAAGGCTTTGGGAACTAAGCTGAGATTGAGTTCTGCATATCATCCGCAGACTGATGGTCAGACGGAGAGGACGATTCAGTCATTAGAGGATCTTTTGAGAGCGTGTGTTTTGGAAAAGGGAGGTGCTTGGGATGGTTATTTGCCTTTGATTGAGTTTACCTACAACAATAGTTTTCATTCGAGTATTGGTATGGCACCGTTTGAAGCTTTGTATGGTAGGAGATGTCGGACACCTTTATGTTGGCATGAGTCCGGTGAGAGTGCTGTGGTTGGACCGGAGATTGTTCAACAAACTACGGAAAAGATTAAGATGATTCAGGAGAAGATGAGGATTGCTCAGAGTCGTCAGAAAAGTTATCATGACAAGAGAAGGAAGTCACTTGAGTTTCAAGAGGGAGACCATGTGTTTCTTCGTGTTACTCCGATAACTGGTGTTGGTCGGGCTTTGAAGTCGAAGAAGTTGACACCTCGATTTATTGGTCCTTATCAGATTTTGGAGAGGATAGGAGAGGTAGCCTATCGTATCGCTTTACCGCCGTCGCTTGCGAATTTGCATGATGTCTTTCATGTGTCTCAGTTGAGGAGGTACATTCATGATCCGTCGCATGTGGTCCAAGTAGATGATGTACAGGTGAGAGATAACCTGACTGTTGAAACATCACCTATGAGGATCGAGGAGCGAGAGTTGAAGCAGTTGCGGGGTAAAGAGATTGCCTTGGTGAAGGTAGCTTGGGGAGGACCAGCAGGTGGCAATGTGACTTGGGAACTGGAAAGTAAGATGAAGGAGTCTTATCCGGAGTTGTTCGCTTGAGGTATGTTTTCGAGGACGAAAACTCTTTTAGTGGGGGAGAGTTGTAACACCCCGATAATAATATGTATTTATTTAAATTAAATTAATAATATGTTTATTAATTTAATTAGAATATTTGAATTATTATTATTATTTTGGAATAATAATTATTGGGATAATTATTTATTGGAATAATATATAAGTTGGAATTTAGAAAAATCCCATTTTTGGTAAAAAGGTTAATTTCACGTGGAAAGGGAAAAGAGGCAGAAAGGGCAAAAAGCCAGAGAACGAAGGTTGAAGGAAGGAGAAGCTTGGAGCTCGGAAGCTGCCGGATTAACTCAGGTAAGGGGGGTTTATCATCGGTTAACGGGTATTATATGATAATATGTCATGGGTAGTGATAGACCATTGTTTTACCTCTGATTAGATTGTTGTATGCTGGAAATCTGAATTTTTGGGATGAACGAAATTGGGTGATAATCGAAAGAAATTCGTAGGAATTGTATGTGATAATGTTAGGAGTTGTGAAATAGAATAGGGAATGATTCGGGTTAGATGATATGAGTGATTTCTGAGTAAATGTGGATTGTGGAAGGTTAGATCGAATAGAACTCGTAGCAGGAAAAACCATAGCAGATCTGGAAATCTGGTTTCTGGTCATACGCGTATGGCACTAGGCAATACGCGTATGAGATGTTGGTACGCGTATGGGGGGAAGCCTTACGCGTATGGGTGGAAAAGATGGCATTTTGAACGTGAATCGGTCTCTGTTGGTACGCGTAATGGGAAGTTGTTACGCGTAGCGTACGCGTATGGGATAGGTGGTACGCGTATGAGTTGGGCGAGGAAATGCGCAATACGCGTAAGAGAGTAGGCATTACGCGTATGGAGTTGGCCAGGTTTGGGCAATACGCGTATGGCATGGGCAGTACGCGTATGGGCAGAGTTGGGATTTTCCTGAACTGTTGTTGTGCAGTTTTTGGTTGTTTAGGCTGAGTGATGTACTTAGCTGAGATATGATGTTGTAGGGATCATTTCCCGTTGTTTTGAGTGGTATAGGTATTAGTAGAGCGGGCTAATACTGTGTTTGATTATGTGGCATGATATGATATGCTTTTGTGATTAATTATGTTGATAATGTGTGATGGTATACATGATGATGTGAATGTATACGTTTGTGAATAGACTGTATTATGGCTTAGAGTGTGAGCATGTGTCTATTCTTGATTGTTGTTGATGTTGCATTGCTAGGTGATTAGCATGCATGTTGTGGCCCATTTGGGGTGGTAGCTAATTCCCATGGTGAGGAATTAGTGAGTATATCATTTTGATTGTTGTTGTTGATGTTTGCATGCTAGGTGATTAGCGTGCATTTCATGGCCCATTTGGGGTGGTAGCTAATTCCCATGGTGAGGAATTAGTGAGTGAGTCACTATGTCTCAAATGAGTGGGACTAGTGAGCTTGGTAGCCGTGCCTGGATTTGGACGGTGAGGTTGAACTATATGTTCACAAATAGTCGGTACCGCATGCATAGAGTCTCATTGCATAATGAATGTATGGCATATGATATGAATGGATGTATTCCAGTATCATATGTGTGTTGTGTGTTGTGTTGTTAATGATTGAATATGATGGAGATTGTACTGTTGAGTATGATGTTTGAATGGATATTACTGTTGCTGAATGCGTAGTCTAATTAGGGTGAATTAATGTGTTAATTACTTGGCATTACATGTTGTTCTATAATGCTTATTATATTGATTGAGGAACTCACCCTTACGCCTATTTTTCAGGTGACGAGGAATAAGTTGAGTAGAAGCTTATGCTTGGAGTCTAGAGTAGTTTCTTGTGGGTCATGCTCTGATAGATGTAACATCGGGAGGGAATGTTTTAATTAAGTTGATATTGGTTGTTGGATGATTTACATGTATAGTGTTACATGTTTTACATTGATGTTGAATTTGATTCCGCTGCGAATTATGCAAAAGACCTTATTTTGATTTAAATAAATGAGCATGACAGGAAATTGATGAATGTAGTGAAATGATTGTGTGACACCCTTCGGGGCATAATTACTCTGATGAATATATGTGTATTTTAATTATAATAATTGGGGTATTTAGAAGGGTGTTACATAAATAACCTAGTTTTGTGTAATCCGCCTACGCGGACTTAGAACGAAGTGAAATATGGATCTCGACCCACTAGAAAATCTTCCAACGAGATTTTCCGAATCAAATGATGAAGGTTATTTGTTTTGAGTAAAATAGTGGGAGCATATTTAATAAAAGGCCTAATTAAATATGTCAATGATACTTATATTTTCATTAATCTCAACAAACACCTCTAACAAACATTTTGCGATCAATCCTTGACAAAGATAAATTGTCTGGGACAAATTTCTGGATTGGCACCGAAACATGAGGATTGTCCTCAAACATAATAGAAAGCTGTATGTCTTGGAGACACCTGTTCCTGAAAAGGAACCTCCTAGTTCTGCACCTAAGGAAGAAAGAGATGCTTGTAAGAAGCATGTCGATGATGCCAATGAAACTGCTTGTCTCATGCTAGCTACCATGAACTCAGAATTGCAAAAGCAACATGAGAACATGGCAGCATTCGATATGATCGAACACCTGAAGATGCTCTATCAAGAGCAAGCAAGGCATGAGAGGTTTGAAGTTTCAAAAGCCCTTTTTCAAGGCAAGTTAGCTAAAGGAGCCCCTGTAGGTCCCCGTGTGCTCAAGATGATTGGGTATGCGGAAAAACTTGAGAGATTGGGTTTTCCCCTCGGAAAGGAACTTGCGACTGATTTGATCTTGCAATCGTTGCCAGATAGATTTAGTCAATTTGTCCTAAATTTCAATATGAATGATATGGACAAATCTCTTCCTGAATTGCTAGCCATGTTAAGAACTGCTGAGCAGAATCTGAAGTCAAAAGGGAAGTCCATTATGATGATCAGAAATGGAAAGAGACAGAACAAAAGGCCCACCAAGCAGGGTGATAAAGGGAAGGGCAAGGACGTTTCCAAACCCAGACCCACTGTTGCTGCTTTGAAGCCTAGTGGAGGCATAGCAAAGGCAGGCACCTGCTTCCATTGCGGTAAGACCGGACACTGGAAGAGAAACTGCCCAAAGTACTTGGAAGATGACAAAATCTCCATTCACAAGAAAAGGTGAAAGAGCTGATGATATTTTGGCCCTCATACATACTGATGTATATGGACCACTGAACATACCAGCCAGAGGAGGTTTTCAGTACTTCATCACATTCACTGATGATTTCAATAGATATGGTTATCTGTAACTCAAATCGGAGTCCTTTGAAAAGTTCAAGGAATTCAAGAATGAAGTACAAAACCAACTAGGTAAGAATATTAAAACTCTTCGATCAGATCGAGGTGGTGAGTATTTAAGCCTAGGGTTCGATGACCATCTGAAAGAGTATGGGATCCTATCCTAACTTACTCCTCCTGGAACACCCCAATGGAATGGTGTATCTGAGAGAAGAAATCGAACCCTGTTAGACATGGTCCAATCCATGATGATTCACGCCGATCTTCCAAACTCCTTTTGGGGACATGCACTATTAACAACAGCTTACACACTTAACCGTGTTCCATCCAAAAAGGTTGAGAAGACACCATATGAGATATGGAGTGGTAAGAAACCACATATGTCTTACTTGAAGATTTGGGGTTGCGAAGTTTATGTGAAACGACAAATTTCAACTAAGCTTGAGCCCAAATCTGACAAATGCTTATTTGTGGGGTATCCTAAAGAAACAAGAGGGTATTACTTCTACAATCCTTCAGAGGGCAAAGTGTTTGTCGCTCGAACTGGAGTTTTCCTAGAAAAGGATTTTATTTCCAAAGGAATCAGTGGGAGGAAAGTAGAGGTTGAAGAAATTCAAGAATCACAAAGCATTGATACACCTATGGAGGAATTAGAGCAGGAAACACAAGTAGTTGTGGAAGAGCAACCTGCTCAAGTAGAACAAGACCAGCGTAGGTCAAGCAGGATACGTCACATACCTGAGAGATATGGATATCTCATAACTGATCAAGGTGATGTATTACTCATGAATCAAGATGGGTCTGTGACCTACCAAGAGGCCATAACCGGTCCCGAGTCTGAGAAGTGGCTAGAAGCCATGAAATCTGAAATGGATTCCATGTACACAAACCAAGTTTGGACCTTGGTAGAGCCTCCTGTAGGAATTAACCCTATAGGATGCAAGTGGGTCTTCAAAAAGAAGACTGACATGGATGGTAAGGTACATACCTATAAGGCAAGACTGGTTGTAAAAGGATATAAACAAATTCATGGGATTGACTATGATGAAACCTTTTCACCAGTTGCAATGCTTAAATCTGTTCAGATTTTACTTGCTATCGCTGCATATCATGATTATGAAATATGGCAGATGGATGTCAAAACTGCTTTCCTTTATGACACAACCTGAAGGATTTGACATACCAGAAGAAGCCCAAAAGATATGTAAGTTACAAAGATCAATCTATGGATTGAAGCAAGCTTCTAGAAGCTAGAATCTTCGTTTTGATGAAACGGTAAAACAATATGGATTCATCAAGAACGAAGATGAGCCTTGTGTCTACAAGAAGGTTAGTGGGAGCATGATCGTTTTCCTGGTATTATATGTAGATGACATATTACTCATTGGAAATGATATCCCTACCCTGCAACAAGTAAAGTCTTTGTTGGGGAAATGCTTTTCTATGAAGGACCTAGGTGAAGCAGCCTATATATTAAGAATCAAAATCTATAGAGATAGATCACAAAAACTGCTTGGCCTAAGTCAGAGTACGTACATAGACAAAGTGCTGAGACGCTTTAATATGCATGATTCCAAGAAAGGATTCATACCTATGCAACATGGCCTGTGTCTATCAAAAACACAATCCCCTTCAACTAAGAAAGAAAGGGATCGCATGAATAAGATTCCATATGCATCTGCAATAGGATCTATCATGTATGCCATGTTATGTACTCGACCAGATGTCTCGTATGCTTTAAGTGCAACGAGTAGGTACCAATCTGATCCTGGTGATGCCCATTGGGTAGCTGTCAAGAATATCCTTAAGTACTTGAGAAGGACTAAGGACTCATTCTTGATATATGGAGGTCAGGAAGAGTTGGCTGTAATTGGATACACCGATGCCAGCTTCCAGACAGATAAGGATGACTTTAGATCACAATCTGGTTATGTGTTTTGCTTAAACGGTGGCACTGTGAGCTGGAAAGGTTCAAAGCAAGATACAATTGCTGATTCTACAACCGAGGCCGAGTATATTGCTGCCTCAAGTGCAGCAAAGGAAGTTATTTGGATCAAAAAGTTCATTAGTGAACTTGACATAGTTCCTAGCATTGTCGATCCCATTGGTCTCTATTGTGATAACAATGATGCTATCACACAAGCTAAGGAGCCTAGATCTCACCAACGATCCAAACACATACTTAGGCGTTATCACCTCATTCGAGAGATAATAGATAGAGGAGATGTGAAAATATGTAGAGTACCTACACTTGACAATATTGTTGATCCACTGACAAAGCCTCTTGCGCAGCAGAAGCATGATGGCCATCTAGATCTATGGGAATTAGGGGTATGCCTGATTGGCTCTAGTGCTAGTGGGAGATTGTTGGTGTAAGCCCTAGAGGCCAATACTTTTGGTACTTGTATCGAATTATTTATTAATAATAAAAGGCTTTTTCTTTATTATGTTTGTTTAATAAAGTCCCTAGAATAGCTAGTCCGTTTAATGTATCAAGTATGACTTAATCATGAGGTCACATTAAACATAAGGACACTATTCTTAAAGTATCCGTAGTCGAGCTTTATTGTGAAGTGGGATAACATGAAAGCATGAAGACTATTATGTTTATAGACTGATGATCACATCTCATGGATCATGGATAAAGAGTTATCAAGTCTTAAACATAGGTATGAATATTAAGAGTAATATTTATACTGGATTGACCCGCTATGAGAATACTATATAGAATGTTATGCAAAGTGTCATAAGTTATTCTCATGGTGATAATGGTGTATACCACTCTTCGACCTGAAACCAATATGGACCCTAGATGTATATTCGAGTGCTTTATTGCTGATCCAACATTATCCGTAACTGGATAACCATAAAGACAGTTGATGGGTACTCCACAAAGCATGCTAAGGGACATGAGTGACCTAGATGGAATTTGCCCATCCTGCGTAACAGGATAAATGTCTATGGGCCCAATATTGAACTGAACAAGGATGACACGGTCTATGCCTTGTGTTCAATATAGACATAAGGGCAAAAGGGTAATTATACACATGATTATTATCACAGAAGGATTTGTCAGATCACATGACGTTTTCGTGTCTTGGGTAGCAGTGATGTGTTATTAGATACCGCTCGCTAATTATTATGTTAAATGCGTGATTTAATATAATTGTCAACGTCGCGAAAACCTACAGGGTCACACACAAAGGACGGATTGATGAGAGATAGAGTAACTAAGGAACACCGTAAGGTACGGTGCACTTAAATGGAATACGAAATATGGTAAGGTATCACACGCTTAAGTGATTTTGGGCATATTATAAGATATGGGCCAAAATACACTTAAGTGGGCTTTTTAGCTTGAAGCCCACACAAGTGGTTCTACAAATAGAACCCTTGGGTAGAAGCATTGTAACTCTGGCATTTCGTTTCTCTCTCTCTCACTCAAAGCCTTCATTCGTAGCAGCTAGCACTGAGATTGAAGGAGTCCGTTCGTGTGGACTGAGTAGAGGCGTTGTCATCGTTCAACGTTCGTGATCGCCACAGGAGGTAACGATTCTATCACTGATCATGCCCATTCGTAAGGATCATTAAAGGAGAAATTTTTAAATTCCGCTGCGTTTTGGATCGCCATTCTCCTTCATTGGGATCCTAGTTTCGTATAGGTTTTCTCTAAAACTCTGCTCTAGAACCTTAGTTGAAATGAAGCATGTATGAAAATTTGGAGGCAAAAGGAATGCAAAAGATTTGAAAAATTTATGAATATTTGGAAAAATATGTTGCATGAGCCGGCCTGTTCGACGCATGTGCCGACTTGTATAAGTCATGCGTCTACCTGTAAAGCTCATGTGTCGGCCTGTAGAGACGACACATCTAACATAAGATGCAGGCTTTAAAAATGCAGTACATGTGCTGACCTGAAAAACATATGTGTCGACACATAGAAAACTTTTTCTTCTATGTGTGGACCTGAAACATGTATGTGTCGACACATAGGTTAATTTTTCCATAAAACTTAATTTTGATGTATTTTTTATGTATAAAACCATTTCCGACTTATTTCTCAATACTTTTATGCTTTCTAATGCTAAAATACATATTAAGAATCAGAGGATATCATCCAATATACATTAACGCTAAAGTATCATAGTTTTGACATCATACAAAAATATATCTAACAGAAAGTTGCACTCACACGCCATACGGGGTATTATTGTTTGAACCATATGCCGGGATGCGAAAAATATTCGAGACATGCTCAAAACTAATGTAGTTGTTGTCGAAATATATTTTAAAAAGTGAAAACATTGATAAAATCCTTAAATAACAAAAAAAGGTCTTCACAACCAAATTTAGATTCGGGAGTTGATTATGCCTAGGGAAGTATTAGCATCCTACGACATCCATTTAAGAAAATAGCTACCTCTAATCAATTTTGCAAAAGAATGTTGTTAACCTTATTATATCATTTTTTTCATAATTATTACACACAATTTATGATCTATTTATAAGAAAAGAGGGGGAAAAGTTTTTATTATTATTATGATTGACAAAATTTAATTTGTGCTCTCACATATCTCCCGGTGCGATGGAGAATTCAAAACTATGTCATTTTTGGATAGAAAAATCTTGTGTGTTGGTTGGTTTTAAAGAAAAAATATTGTGATTGCGTTAGAGAGAGAAAATGTTGATTGTTGACCGCGTTAGAGATGCTAAAATATTGTTTGTTGATCGCGTTAAAGTGGATAAAAAATGTTTGCCGGTTGGTTGTGATTGTTTTAAGAAGAAGCCAAATGTTAGAACAAGCAAGCAGTGCGAGTTGTATTCGAACACTAGAGGGTAAAAGTGATGTATATCCAATTAATAATTTTTAATGCATTTTTGTTTGTAAACAAAAATATTTAAACAAATTGATTTGTAATCTCTTAAAGGAAGACGAGCGTTAGAACAAGCAAGTTATATGACTTGTTTCCAAACACATGGGGATAAAAGATATATACATCTAATTAATCCTTTTTTAATCCGATAAAATAATGAACTTAAATCGATCAAGTTTTTTAGGAAGGAAGACAAGCATTAGAAGAACCAACTCATACGACTTATGTCTGAAAACTCGAGGATAAAAAGGATGTCCACCCAATTTATTCCTTTTAAATCCAATTTGATTATGAGATTCAAAATGATCAAACTGTACAACCTGGGTCTTAAAAACTCAATGATTAAAATAGATGTATACCTATTTAAACGTTTTTCACACAATTTTGATGCTAATGGTTGTCAAGATCTCAATCTCGATCTTAAAATCTTAAGATTTTACGATCTCATTCAACCCTAGCATCCGGATCTTAAGTAGAATCTTGTGTTGTAGTCAAATTGTGAAAAAAAATCGTAAAATCATTGATTTTATGGGATATTTGTCAGTTTCGACTATGATTGACCGTTTTTCGGCCACTATCTTAAAATGTGAGAAGGATGACAAGATGCAAAGGCACACTAATTTTGGTTCGACAGAGACAAATGCGTGTCTTTTGAAATTATGAAGTTTTAGATTTAGGGTTTTGAGAATAAACATCTCATTTATAGGGTTTGTTTTAACTAATTGACTTATGATAATGCTACTCATTGATTAAATATGTCTTTAATTAATGTCTAACAAATGTTCCATGTTGTAGTAGTAAACTATAAAAACTCAAACATACATATCTAAAGAATATAAAAAAAAATCATTTTCTTACTAATACACTTGCCTACTAACAAGTAAAAATACTTCAAATATATAATATTATTTTTTTCATTTTAGTAGGATCTTACGATTTTTGTTGTGATCTTATATTTTATGATCTTGTTATCCCCTTTCGATCTTACAAAAATAATTGGGTAGGATCTTCCGATCTTAACTACGATTTTATATTTTACGATCTTCATATTCTTTTCTGATCTCATGTAAGATCTCAATTTTGATAACCTTGGCTAAGACGAGACTTAGAACAATCAAGTTTTTCTTGAAAAGAAGACAAGTGTTATAACAAACAAGTCGTATGAGTTGTATCCAAACACTCGAGGATAAATAGGATATACATTCAAATAATCTCTTTTTAATCTAATTTTATTATAAAAAAATGAGATTTAAAATGATAAATTCTACAACTTGCATCTTTAAAATTCGACGATTAAAATAGATATACATCTATGTAATTACTTTTTCATACTTTGATTATTACTAATTTATTAAAGGGATGTGATTTTGACCAATTGAGTCATTACAACCCGTGTCCTAAAACCTCGAGAATTATAAAAGAATGTTTAATTTTCATATTTTGATTAATTCTATTTTTATATTATGGAAAATAATTTTCTAATGATCCAATTTTCATATTTTGATTCATTCTATTTTTATTTTAAAAAAGGTTTATTGAGAGTATATACATTAAACATTATTTATCACAATATTTTAATTAAGCTAAGATTATAATATTTTAATTTAACTTTTGTCAATATTAGTTTAATTAATTTAATTCTATAACACTCATAGTACTGAATTGAGTTTATAAATTTATTTTGACAAATACTCACACAATAACATGTACATTTTATTTCCTACATTCAAATACAACGATGATAACAAATTTCTAATGTTGGCCTAATGAAGATCTAAATGGCCCAATATAAATAAAACATACAACAAAACAGAAACAATAATGAAAAATAAATGGAGGCGCATATCCTCTTCTTTTCCTCTATTTCGTTTCTTTGATTTGTTCTTGTGTTGTTGTTAGTTTTGTTGTTGTCGTGTTCTCATTTGATGAAGTTGAATGTTGAAGAAGAATTGTGGTGGTGAGAGGTTGAGATTGGTGATGATGGTGGTGTTTGTAGCAGAGAAACAAACTAATTTATAATCAAATAAATTAGAGTTTAGTTAAAAAAATGTCAAATTTTGTTTGTGGCATAGGGGAGCAGAGCAATGTGTTTAAAAATAGAAGAACAAAAGAAACACCTAAGAAAGTGAAATTGGAAACAATATGACGATAATTATTTTTTTTATAAATTGGAGAAAGAAAATAAATTAATAAATAATTAAACTATTAAAATAACAATAAAAATCAAAATTTTAGATGTATTTGGTTTTGTTTTGGTTTTTTTAAGAAAAATAAATAATAATAAAATAATAACAATACTTAGTAATAATAAATAAATAAACAAAATTAAATAAATAAAAAAAGATTAAATTACTAATTAAAATTTATTTTGCTTTTTATCACTTTTAATTTAAAGTAAATGTAAAATAATTTTAATTTATTCTTTTTCAAATTAAAGGTTTTTACTTAAATATAAAGGATTGTTTTTTAAGATTATAAAATGGAATCTGTAATAGTAAAACTAGTCATGGCTAAATCATAAGACTAAATTGAATTTTTTTTATACTTTTAATAATTCTTAAAGAAATTAATAAAGAGTTTTTTTTACAAAAATAACCCACTTTTTCAAGGAAATTTCCAAAATATCCCTGGTTTCAAAAAAATTCTCAAACTACCCCACTTTTAGGAGGAGTCGCCAATTGAATTAGAGACTCCTCTTAAAAATTGAATGTAGGCGCCAATTGGATTGGCTAGGGCAGGTGCCCTAGCCAATCCAATTGGTGCCCCTGTGTAGGGTTTAGGAGGAGACGATAATTCAATTGGAGACTCCTCATAAAATGCAATTTTTTTGGTAAATGGTATACGTGATAGATAAATTTGATGTAGGACCACTTGATATTAATAAAAAAATTCGTTTACACAAAGAAACCTAATGGTGATGACCAGGATCACCTAACCGACCTCCGGTCCCACATCCTCTAGCTACCCTAACCCGTGGCCCTAACCCACTTGACGATTTTGTACCGGTGTTTGAGCATCTGAGGACCCATGAGCGTCACTACCAACTACAGGAGAAGGTCTATTGAGGTAGTTAGACAAGTCGGCATAGTCTTCAGTATGCATCGATGAGAGGATTCATACACCGTCGATGAAACGGTTGGCATGGGTCATGAGCTCAGCTACGGCGGTACACCATCGATGCATACTGAAGACTATGCCGACTTGTCTGACTACCTCAACAGACCTTCTCATGTAGTTGGTAGTGACGCTCCTGGCCCCTTAGATGCTCAAACACCGGTACAAAATCGTCAACGTGGGTTAGGGCCATGGGTTAGGGTAGCTAGAGGATGTGGGACGGGAGGTCGGTTAGGTGATCCCGGTCATCACCATTAGGTTTCTTTGTGTAAACGGAAAATTTTATTAATATCAAGTGGTCCTACGTCAAATTTATCTATCACGTATACCATTTATAAAAAAAAAATTACATTTTAGGAGGAGTCTCCAATTGAATTGGCGCCTCCTCCTAAACCCTACACAGGGGCGCCAATTGGATTGGCTAGGGAACCTGCCCTAGTCAATCCAATTGGCGCCTCTATTCAATTTTTAAGAGGAGTCTCCAGTTCAATTGGCGACTCCTCCTAAAAGTGGGTAGTTTGGGAATTGTTTTGAAATCAATGGTATTTTGGAAATTTTCTTTAAAAAGTGGGTTATTTTTGTAAAAAAACCAAATAAAGATGATAAAATGCAATAAAAATTTAAATTGTTATCACCTTGTTTTTTTCTTTCTAAAAATATACTTTTGCTCTAAGTAAATAAAATTTCAATTTGTACTTATAAGATTTTCTACAAAAATTCAAAAAAGATGTTTAACAAATAAAATAAATATTATATTCATATTATTTATAAAAAAAAAAATATGTACTACACCATAATGGGTATCACTCCTCTTTATAGAGACTCCCTACGACTAGGTAATACTGCTTGAATCTGACAAGGAATGATTGCTCCTTATGGGATATTATTGCTTGAGGCATACAAGGGACTTACTACAAGGTATTATTGTTTACTTCCTACTTGGGACTCTTTAAGGAGTATTATGATTTTTAAGGGGTATTCTCTGAGTTTTTGCTTGAAATGCCCCATTTTTCAAAATTTAATCCCAATATACCCCCTTTTGAAAAAAAAATCTCAGTCTACCCCTTTTGTAGTTGGGCCTCGTCACTTGATCTGACGAGGGGGTGCTGAAAGATATTTTGCCTCATGGGCTCGGCAAATGGAATGACGAGGGAGTGGGCGAATTTTTTTTTCTTCAATGGCTCGTCACTTCAAGTGACGAGCATGTGCAGGCATTCCTTTTTTTTTTGTTTTTATTTTAAATAGTATTTAATTAATATTAATAATAATTAATTAATAGGAAGTGTAAATAGAATACTAAATTTATTAAATACTAATAATTGTTAATAATAATAATTAATATAATTGTTTTTTAGACTGAATTTTTTTAATGACTGAAATTTATTAAATTTATAATTTTTTTGTCAAGTCGTTTAATGACTGAAATTTATTCTTTTAGAAGTGAATAAATAAGTTATCGTAAGTTTAAATTCTCACGATTCATATGATGTTTTTGTACAACTATCAACTAAGTTGATTTAACATAATTAAAATTTTATTCTATCTTTTTACAAATAATTAGTCGGTATTCCATATTTGAATAATATTCCAATTAAAACCTTTAAAAAGGATAAAATAATAATAAATATTTTGTAAAAAGAAAATTTTTCATATTTAAAACTGTCTAAAAATAAATTAGGTGAATCAATAAATACTCAATTATCAACTATTAACTCCAATTAATAAAAAATAATTTTTTATAACTAAAGGAGAAAAACATGATTATCTAAATTTAATTTCGGTCTTATTTTTAACATAAAAGACAACTTTTATGGAAAATAATAATATGATTGCTAATATATTTTTAATTAAATTATTATCGGAGATGATTTTGAAATAAATACATTAAATGTGTCTAAATTTGTTGATATTTATTTATTTAAGATAAAAAAAATTATTATTTTTTGCTTATAATAAAGTTGAAGGGAATAATAATTAATGGTTATTTAAATTAAATTTAAATGTATATTATCTAAATAATCAAATTTTAATAAAAGTTAATTAATTATTTGAGCTCATTTACTCAATTAAATAAAATATAAATAATTATAAGATATAAATTTTAAAACATTGGTTGATATGCCTCCACATAAATCAAAATATCACATCTCTTAATTTTCCAAAACTTTATCTTAGAATCATTTATATTTTATTTAATCAAGCAAATGAGCTCAAATAATTAATTAGTTCTAATTATAAGCTAATTGTTTGAAGAATACAAATTTGAGTTTAAATTAAATAATCATTAATTATTATTTATTTAATTTTTCATGAAACTTTAGATTGCACTCCTTTGAAAATCAGATCATTACAATAAAAAAAATATTTCTTTTTTTTATCTTTTTTCTAATTATGATAATCCATTTTTATTTTTTCTATAAGCTACTTATTTAACTTAATTGAGTGTAAGAATCCCAAATAATCCATAATTTTCTTGTAAATCACATTATTTATTTCCTTTTTTATGATATTTTCATTAAAATTTTGATATTTGAAAGTTTTGACATATCCTAATGTTTAAAAACTATTTTAAAAGTCAAATATGCTAACATTACATCATATTCAATGAATTAAAAAAAGTTGATCTAACTTATTAAAAAACTAATACTTAAATTAACATTATAACTTACCAGAAATAAACAAATGGAAAAAAAACTAAGTTAAATACAATGTTTTAAAAGTGGGAGAAAGGGATTAATCAATGGAGTCTCTATTTTAAAGTTTAATTGACACAATCAATTAAATTTAAAAACATTTTATTAAATGATTAAATAAATACATAAATAAATTACTAATATTAAATTAAATTTTATACATAAATTATAAATTATTAATCCATTATAAATTTAATATAACAAAATCAATAAAATTAATAATACAATAATAACACAAAAACTATGTAGATTTATGTGGAGGCATATCAATCAATGTTTTTAAAACCTATATTAAAAATCAAATCTGCTAATATTTACATCATAATTCAATGGATTCAAGTTGGTCTAACATATTAATAATACAAAAATTAAAACTATAAATAAAAAAAAGAGTTTTGATATTACAAACATTTACACAAGAATAAAAAAATTGTTGATAAAGATTAAATTTTCCTTTTGTGTTGGCCAAACATAGCACATAACATTAATTAATTATTATTAATATTAATTAAATACTATTTAAAATATTAATTAAATACTATTAATTAATTATTATTAATATTAATTAAATACTATTTAAAATAAAAACAAAAAAAAAAGGAATGCCTGCACATGCTCGTCACTTGAAGTGACGAGCCATTGAAGAAAAAAAAATTCGCCCACTCCCTCGTCATTCCATTTGCCGAGTCCATGAGGCAAAATATCTTTCAGCACCCCCTCGTCAGATCAAGTGACGAGGCCCAACTACAAAAGGGGGTAGACTGGGAATTTTTTTTCAAAAGGGGATATATTGGGATTAAATTTTGAAAAATGGGGCATTTCAAGCAAAAACTCGTATTCTCTCGGTTACTTTTGAAGTGTTATTTTTTAATTTTTTAAATATATCAAAAAATTTAATTATTATTATTACTTTTTAAATAATAATTTTTCTTTTATTTATAATATTCTTAATTATTTATTACATTCATTTTATATTTTTTCTCTTTGTAATAATTACTTAGGGATAATTTTGACAAAAGAGTAATTAATACTATCTTAAATTTTACAAATGACAATTAAAACGAAATAATTTTTTTCAAAGAAGTGACACTTATAAAGAAACGGAACGAGTATTATTCTTGAACATTATGGGGCATGCTTCAGTAAACATTGATAGATTGACTTAACAAAATGGATCTTCAAAAAATTATAAATGCAGCACAATGAAAATAGTAATAAAAAGTTTAATTAAAAATCAAAAGGCCCTTACGGAGAATAGAGACAAGAATCGTCCAACTAAAGAATAAATACATTGAAACAAAGGGAAATATTATTCGCACGTGGTTTTTACGCGAACAATCTCTAGCCTTCCTATTGAGTTTTACTTGCAGGATCGGCTACAAAATCCTAGACTAAGTGTTAAGTATATGGTGTGTTTTGGTGAAATGTTTGGATTAAAAAAAACGATGGGTAAAAAATGCTTGTAAAAAGATGCAATGAAAATAGATGGACAAAAAGCAAGATGAAAATGTAAATAACAAAACAGATAAAATGACTTGGTAAATTAAATTGCTTGAGATAAATGTGGAAGAAATTATACATTTTTGCAGGAATGAATTCTTTTCTCTTGTCGATTTGATACTTTGAGTGTTTTCCTTTGGCAATGTTACAAATGCCACCTTTTGAACTAGAAATTAAATCTACTTAAATAGTAATAAAAATAACTGCTACATGATCGTTGGCCATTTACTATGCGTCACGCGTCTGAACCTGTAAACCCACGTCTTTTGCAACTTCCCCCGCGTTCTTCTCAACTAATTATCTCAATTTTTGCTTGTTTGGTTTTGACTTCGACCAACTCACCCCCGTCGACCTCCTTTCGGTCTGGCTTATGTCCTTCTTGATTTTCAAACCGCTTCAACTATGTTCACCTCTCTCGACCCTTCGCCTTATAATTATGTCCTTCTTGCTTTCGTTTTTTCTCTTCAGCATAGTCAAAATTTGCTGGCTAACAAATTACCCCCCTAAAAGGCCAGTTTCGATTGAGAAACATTTCGACCGAGAAACTTGGCGTTTTAACTTTCCCAATTTCGACTGGGTGTCTAATCATTGATGATGTCATGCATAATGATGATACCTTTTTGTGCCACGATTTCCAAGGGTAAATGCCATCATTTGCATCTACTTCCTAGGTCGTGGGTTTTCAACTACCTCAACTAACTTTCCCACTACCACTGAATCAGACAGTTATCACCCATCGACTGACTCTTGGTTGCCATTTTGTCTTCTTATAAATATCACTTTTCTACATTTTCCATTTTTCTCTCTTCTTCTTCATTTGCATATTTTCTTGAAACTTTCAGAACGACAATTTCCTCATTCCCTTTTTTTCCTACATTGCAATGGCCTCCTCTGCTAATATTGTCGATACAGTTACACACGATACTGGTAATAATTCCATTGCTTTCAACCTTGTTGAAAAAGAGAGTTTAACCACTGTTCCTCCTCCACCTTCAAATGACTCATCCAAAGTGGAAACTTGGCAACGACAAATACTCATTCCCTTCATAGAGGATGAGAAACTTCTCGCCTTCCATGGACCACTCCCAGGCGAGAGAATGCAACCCAAAAAAGTTCAGAAATTTTTTCCTTTCTTCACCCCTGCTATTCCTGCTGCTTTCAAGAAAGGTGGCATCATCGATCTCAATTTTATGGACCTAGAAGCCATATTTTTTCGGTCGATTCCCACTCCTGGCAACAAGGACTACCTAGCCTGGCTCGATAGGGTACAAAGCAATCTTCAAGCCCAATGGAGTACAATTGGCCTCTTCGACACCATTCAAATCACAAGGCATGCCCATATGGTCAATCCTTGTATGTTGATTTCTTCACTCTATTTCTAGGAAGGTTCGACCAACACCTTTCACCTTCCCTATGGGATGCTGACGCCCACTCTCTTTGACGTGGCAACCATCACCGGTCTTTCATCTTTGGGCGAAACCTTTGACCCAACTCATCCGACAGAGACCAAGTTTTCTTTCAAACGTCCAAGTCTTAAACTTTATATTGTTGATCATCATGTCAAATATTCTGATGAAGTTTCTTACGAGGAACATATTTCCTTTCTCACTCTATGGCTTTCTTACTACGTGTTTTGTCCTAGCTCTCTACAGATAGCCAAGAATTTTATTCCTCTAGTGATTCAGCTATGTGAGGGTCAACAAATTTCATTGGGGAAACTTCTATTGGCGTCCCTTTATCATTCATTGGGACTTGCCTCCTTGAAGTTAAAACTCCAGCATTCCACTCCTAAGGCTTTGAACCCATCGGGCCCTTTGTGGTTGCTACAACATTGGCTAAACACCACTTTTAAATATAAATTGGGTTACCCTGTGTCGGAGCGGATTATGCATTTAATGCAGGAACGCCCGATCGAAGGTGTTTGACTGGCCTTGACTACTTGTCAAGAGGTTCCCAATAAAACCCTTTTCATGAAGTATATAAATTTGTTCAGCGAAACCACCACCTTCATGTCGGGCATGGCTCCTTTTGTGGATCGAAACTTTGGTTCGACATGGTTTACAAATCCCTTTCCTGGCGTCGCTCCATAAACGACTACAGTCGAACACAATGTGGAGAGCATTTCTGACTCCCATAATGTTGTCTTTCAAAATCAAGATCGGGTCGAAAGGGTATGGGTTCATGAATTACCAACCCAACCTGGTGGCTCGATAATTTGGTCTAAGCCAACTGCTACCAAAATCTTTGGTGTCTCATTCTTCTAACATTGTGTAGGTCGGTCGATAATTGACCACCGACGACCATGTGGCTTGACTGAAGTTCCACAAGAAAACTCAACAGCTTGAACTTCAGGTGTTCAAATTCCAAAATTCCTTCTTCGCCATCGAAGACTTCAACAAATGGTGGAGTTCCTATCAACATAAATACTTCTCCATCTCGATGTTTTTACAGAAACCGATTGATGCCTTTTTTATTTTAGATGGCGAATCATCCACTCCAACTTCTCCTATCGAGGCATGCGAATCGTCGACGATGTTAAGACTCATCCTAAAAAGGTAACCACTGTTTTTTTTTGGATTTTCTTTTATTCGTGAGGAAAACAAACTGACTATTTGGTGAATTTGCTCTCTAGGGTCACAAACGTGCCTCAGATGTCGGCCCCAAATAGGCCCCCCAAAAAACCAAAAACACCTGTCTCTAAAGATGAGGTTCTGATACTAGCACACATTCTCACATCCCACTTTCTTCAACGGTCCCAACTTCATCTCCAACCACCCCTCTCAAAAAGAAGAAAAAGGTTCCAGCAAAAGACCAGCTTAGAAAATTGTTTCTTTGAGCGCTGCAAAGATTTACACTCTTGACAATCTCGCTGAGGTCTTTAAGCCTATTGGTTACGAAGAGCATATTCCAAATTCTCCTCCCAAACCTCCAACTCCTAAGGTATTGGACATTCTTATTCATCTAATTTTTGTGATATTATCCCTTGATACTAATTTTGTGTTCTTTCCTTAGGGTTCTCCAGCTAAGTTGACTTGCATTGCAAACACTGATGATGCAGCCATGGTTATGGCTTCGACGGAACCTACTGATCCTTTAAGCCCTCAAAGACAAGATAAGTTTCGAGGCGTGTCGCTTGAGACCAATCAAAATCTCGACATTCAGCAAATTCAAGCCCCTTCAACCACTGCTGGCGAAGGTACATCCCATAACACTCTTACTCTGGAGGAGGTTCTATCCATGAAGCAGTAGAATCCGGCAGAGACTTTGAGAAAGCTGCAGAAACTTCGCCAAGTGTCGACTGAGGTTCATCCCTCTTCCTCGACTGCCATGCCTACTCCAGAAATGGATGCTTCTATCACTCTCAAACTCCAGCAACTAAAAAACTATTTGTTTGAGCGTGAGGTTTTGGCTGTCCTTGAAGAGGAAGAGGCCTTGAGACTCGACATCCTTAAGATGCTTGACGAGCTTGCTCAACACAAGCTTCCTGCTCTTGTGGCTTAGTACCTGATTGAATTTGAAGCTTTCTTCATGTAATTGGTCAAAGACCCCGCTCTTCGTCGGCATGCTGACTTTCAAATTAAGACGGAGATCAACGAGATGAGACGAGAGTGGGATTTTAGTGAAGTTTGTGAGAGAAAGCTCAATAATTTTAAGGCCAAGAAGCAAGAACGTCTCAACAAACAACAAGCCTTCGACGAGTAAATCTCAAACTATCAAGCTCAAATAGATGAACTTACCAAGAAGATTGCTGAAGTCGAGGAACAAAAGGCTTCCTTGGATTCGACTCAACCTCTTCCGGCTCAAGGCATTGTTGACCAGGAGATTCTCAAGGGGATTGCATATGGTGAGAATTCCCTTGAAATCAAAGAAAAGATTGGCCAACTGCAGGATAAGAAAGGCCTCCTCGACAACAGGATTTGTCATGAGAAGACCCTTTTTGAATATTTTAAGTCTAGGTTTCCTGCCTGATGCATTTCTTTGTTGAGACAATTGTAATTCTGATTGGCGATTTTGTATACCATTTTGGCTTTTATAATTAATGATCAGTTTCATTACATTTTGATTTGAATCTCTTGGAGCATAGGTTTATATTTTTTCAAATATTTCCCATTTACCCTTAAAATTCGTCGATCAATACCCAACTCTTGAATTTCGTAGGCATTATTAATAAACGTTTGGATTACTTGAAATGGTCCTTCGCAATTTGGTGACCATTTTCCTAAAGTTTAATCTCTTCGATCCATAGGTAAAATCACCTTCCAAACATAATCATTTACTACAAAAGTTTTTATCTTAACCCTTTTATTATACGCTTTGGCCACACACATTTTTTGTCATATCAACATGTCTATTGCAGCCAACCTTTCTTCGTCTAAATCAGTCATTTCGTCGAACATCAGTCTCCAATATTGTTCTGACGGAATTTCATTTTTTCGTTGCATGCTAACTGATTGTAAACAGATTTCTGTTGGCAATAGGGCATCATGCCCAAATGTCAAACAAAAAGGCGTTGAATTGGTTACCTCCTTTGGAGATGTTCGATAAGCCCATAGAATTTGGTCTAATGTCTTAGGCCAATTCTTAGGTTTCTTTGTAACGTGTTTTTTTAATTAAACCAATTATCACTTTACTGGTTGCCTCTACTTGGCCATTTTCTTGGGCGTAGTAAGGTGTGGAAGTAACCAACTTGAATCCTGTTTCAGCAGCAAACTCTTGCATCTTTTGACACACAAAACCTGAACCTTGATACGAGGATTTTCTCATGACAAATCAATCACCCAGACACTCTGCAGACTTCACATTCTCTTCAGACTTTACATTCTCTTCAGACTTCACATTCTCTTCAGAACTCTATGCCAAGATACGAGGATTTTCTCAGGTGGTGTCAGACTAATCAGAACTCTGGTTCCACGACTTTGGTTGCACACACTGGTAATTCATCTTTTTTCTTCTCTCAATAACCCCCTATTGGTCCTTGGGTCCTCGATTATGGTGCTTCTGATCATGTTATCACTAATAAATTACTTTTGTCTTCCCTCTCTATCTTTGGTTTCTTACCTAATATAACTGCCGAAAATGGTTCTCAAACCCGATCTCATGGGTTTGGTAGTGTTCAAATTCTACCATCTCTCTTTATTGCTTATGTCCTATATGAACCTAATTTCCCATTTAATTTACTTCCAGTCAGTCGTTTAACTCGGTCCCTTAATTGTTCTATCAGCTTTACTAACAATAATGTTACCTTGCAGGATCGGACTTCCGGACAGACGATTGGCGTTGAATGTGAGTCTCAAGGCCTCTACTACTTCTCTATATCATCTATCACATGCTCCACCATAGATTCTCCATTCATTATACATGTGCGGTTAGGTCATCCAGGTCTTCCCAAGCTATAAGCATTGGTGCCTAGGTCATCCAAATTATCCATTTTACATTGTGAGTCTTATCAGTTAGGGAAACATACTCGTAGTCACCTTCCCGACTGAGTCAATAAACGGGTTGTGTCCCCTTAAGCTTTAGTTTACCTCGATGTTTGGGGTCCCTCGTGTACTAAGTCTACTTTTGAGTATATGTATTTTGTAACCTTTATTGTTGATTTTCACGTTGCACGTGGCTATTTTTAATGAAGAGCATATCTGAATTGTTTAATATTTTTGAAAAATTTTATCGGGAAATAAGAACTCAATTTGGTTTATCTATTCATACCCTAAAAAGTGACAATGCACGTGAATATTTATCCTAACTATTTCAAACTTTTATGTCACTCCAATGATATTCTCCACCAAACATCTTTACCCTTATACACCTCAACAAAATGGGGTAACCGGATGCAAAAGTTAGCATCTCATAGAAACCACTAAAACCCTACTTCTCCGTGGTAATGTTCCTCTCTAATTTTGGGGAATGTTGTGCTCACTGCATGTTACCTTATAAATTGAATGCCCTCATTTATCCTTAATAATAAAATCTCTCCTTCAATCCTGTTTCCACACTCTCCCTTTCACCTAATTCCTCCTCGAGTATTCGGGTCAACATATTTTATACACAACTTATCCCCTGGACTTGATAAACTATTAGCTCGATCACTCAACTGTATCTTTCTTTGATATCTACGGTCCTAAAAGGGTTATCATTGTTGTTCACATACTCTACAATGATACCTCGTATCAACCGATGTCACCTTTTTTAAGTCTATTCCATATTTCGAGTCCAGTCAAGTAACTCCGGAACCCCTTCAGGAAAGCACTCCGACATATCTTCAGAAAGTTCCCTATGTCATTATTCCACATCATTCTAGGGAACCTGACACACTAAATATCCATGCAGTTAACCCCCTCACTTCTCGTCCACTTCAAACATATCAGCGTCACAAACCAATGTCTACCGTACTTATCCCTAAGGTCATACCTGCTGAAATTCTGGTATCAGATATGAGATGTCGAATGCAATGTCACGACACTAATATCTGAATTACGCTAACAGAAGAAAGATAAAGAAAGGTAATGCAAAAAACACAAGCAATTGTTAACCCAGTTCGGTCCAACTCACCTACATCTGGGGGCTACCAAGCCAGGAAGGAATTCCACTAAAATAGAATCAGTTCAAAGACTCTCCGTACACTTCAACAAGTTACAACCTTTCTCACCTAATCTCTACCCGTGCAATTTCTACCTAAGCACTCTTAGATATGAGAACCCACTCACTTTCCTACAATCACACCCGTGATCTTAAACAACAATCCCTTGAGAAAAGAAAACACTTTTCAATAACACACTCTTGATTTTACTTCACAATTTCAATCAAGAAGACACACTCTTGATCTTGCTTCACAGCTTTGATCAAGAAGACACACACTTGATCTTGCTTCACAGCTTTGATCAAGTAGGTACACACTCTTGCTTAACAGCTTTAGAGTGACACATTACAACCACAAACCAGTCCAATTCAATCGTCAAAAGATGACTTGAATGGCTTACAAGTCTTACGACTAAACAAACACAAACCCTAGCTCTCTCTCTATATTTCGCTCAGTATTGGTTGTGTTGTAAAACAGGTTTTCTAAGTCCCTTTTTATAGAAGCTTTCAGCTGGGCTTGGACATCTTGAAAACCCTAAATCTATTTTCCAATCAAATCTTTTTATAACAGCTGGTTAGATCTCCTTGGAAAATAAGTAAATCAGGTTGTAATCCATGATTGAATGCGCCAGCTAATCAGATCTTCAATCGTACATAGATTGCCATTAATTGTGCAATCACAAAACACCAGACATTCACACTGAATGTTCTGTGTACAGGATGTCATGACATCGGGTCTGACATCCTGGAAAAATCCTGCATAATCCAATAATTCCTTTTATAACTTCCAGCAGGTACAACCATATCAGATGCCATGAACTTGTGTATGTCATCTGAAACAATCCTGCATGAACATGTCTTTCATTTAAGCTCCAACAGGTACATCAAATATCAGAAGCCATGGCATTGTTTGTGGCATTCTGAAACAATCCTGCATGAACATGTTCTTGAACTCCAGCAGGTACATAGGATATCTCATGTTAAGACATCACACATAACATCTTGTGAACACTCTTTGTTTTACCAAAATTGCTGCCAACACTTAGAATCAACAAACTCCCCCTTTGGCAAATTTTGGCTAAAACATATATCTGTCCTTTTTGTTCACAAGGTAAACTATCAGCAGTTAAACAACATAACAGTAGTTTAAACAGCAGCAGAAGCAAATATAATTACTAGATATAACTACTAGTAATACACACATGCACAAGGGTACTTCTCCTCCCCCTAAATCTGTGCAACAAAAACAGAATTACTAGTTATGGATGCAACTAGTAAGACACACAAATGTACAAGGGTACTCTTTTTCCCCCTAAATCTGTGCACACAGAAAACAGTCTTCATGAACATAACAGCTACTGTAACCACAACACCTGTACCAGCCAGAATGTCACTCTGACATCTGCTTCAACATCAACACCTGTGCACCATATCAGACATCCTCTTTGACATTTGTAAACAGAACAACTTTCTGTTTTAACACCTGTGCACTTCCTTCAATAATAGTTGTCCTTCAGTTCAACTACATACATCTCACAACTCCACATCAACAACTGCTTCCACATTAACACTTCTCCCCCTTTTTAGTCAAAATTGACCAAAGGTGACCAATTAGACAAAATAAATGTCAATTAGCTTAGCAGAGAATGTTAGGACAGATGTTATAACATTAAACATGTTAAAACATAATAGTTAAGCAGTACAAACCATCATTATACATAACTGTGATAGCTGAGATAATGAACAAATCCAAGGAACTCATTAAGAGCCCAAAATATTACAAACAGGCATCAATGAGGACTGCCACAAATTACACATTTTTCAAAAAAACAATAAAACATCAGTCTTCCAAACAGTAGCACCAGAACAACAATAGTCACAACAGCCACACAACACCACTCACACAATCTTCAGTCTTCCACACAAAAGGGGGGGAACCATCAATCAGAAGAAGAAGTATCACATTCACCTTCACTTTCAGAGCCTTCAGAGCTTTCAGAGCTGCCACTGGATTGGGCTTTTGCATCTGAATTCTTAGCAGCGTTCTCCATTTCTTCCTTTTCCAAGCTGCAGATAAGAACTTCCAAAGCTTCTTTTCTTGCTTTGGCCACCCTTATACCATTCTCCAATTCCTTGCAGGTATCTTTTAGTTGGTCAATTAAACTCCCTTGAGATGCAGGTTCCCTTCTGGCAGATGTCATGACAACATCATTGACATGACTTCCCTCAAACAGCTTATAATGAATGGATATAGAGGGTTTTCTTCTGCTTGGCATGTCATTTGTATTGAGTATGCCTGGTTGTTGACTCAAGATAATACCACAAATGATGGATGGGAAGGCAATGGGCAATTTCATAGCATTTGTAGAGGCATGTCTGATGGTTTAATCAAATATAAACTTTCCAAAATCATAGTTAATCTTGGTTCCAATTGCATGAATGATTCTTCCAAGACTAATGGAGATGGTATAGATATGATTAGTAGGCACCCAATTAGCTGAACCAATATTGTGTAAGATGGCATATTTGACAGTGAGCTTCCCAGCTGATAAGTGATTCCTACTAGGTCGTTCCTTAACTTGGCCAACTGTAATAACCCTACAGACCTCATTGTCTGTAGTCTCTAGGTCCACTCCTCAATCAGTTCCTCTTCCTAGGAACTTGTTGATAATACTTGGTGAGAATTTCACACATTTTCCCCTTACAAACACCTTGCAGAACTCCCTGCTGCTCTTTTCATAAATATCCTCAGGGGTATTAACAATAAACTCTTTTACCAACCCCTCATAACATTGGGGTAGAACTACCACAGCCTTCATTAGTCCAGCATTTTTGATCAAATCAATTACTTCATTCACCCCTACAGCCTCTTTTCCAAGCTCTCTTTCAACAGCTACTCTCCTCTGAATGACAAATTTCCATTTTGCAGCACCATCTTCTAAATGAAAGGAGATGTTGTCTAGGTGCACAACAGCAGCTTTGCCAGGAGACTTCTGAACAGCCTGCCTTTTTGCAGGGGAGATGTCTGGGACATCGTCTTCAACATCCTCCTCAGAGTCAGAGCTGTCTCTTTCTTTCCTTTTCCTAACCTCAACTTTGCTCCAGGATTTTGATGATCCTACACCAGCAACCTTTTTCACTCTTGCTGTTCTCATTTTAGCCACACTTTTCCCTTTCCTAGTTCTCAGTTTCTCAGCTACACTAGGTTTTACAAGATGAACCAAAGGATCATCCTCTTCTTCAGAGCTTTCTTCCTCTAGGTCTATAATATTCTCCTGAGACATATTTGCTGGTTTCTTGCTAGGTGGGGTTTTACCTAGAGAGCATAGCCCCTCAGCAGCCACTTCCTTTTCTGATCTAGATGAATCATCATCTTTATCAGCATGAGGTTCCTCCTCAGGAGAGGGGTCCCTTCTGGACAGAGGGGTAGAAACCCCTTTGACTTCATGCCCTTCACTTAGAATCCTAGTGACTAGGTTCCTTATGGCACGATCAGCATAATGCATGTCTTTTGGAAGAGAAGAGTAACCAGGGGTATTACCTTGCTTATCTCCAGCCTTGGAGGAGGGACTTGGGTTGTCGTCTGGTATTACGCAAAATGGAGTAACGTCCATCACGTCTTCATCTAGAAAATCCATGGAGGGAGTCTTTGCATGGTGAGAGGATTTTGAACCAGATGATGATGGATGTAGAGACATGTTGTAGGAATTTTGAGAGAAGTTTCTTTGCCCTAGCTGCGCTTCTCTAAGAAGTTGAATGGAGATGGAGATTACTGTGTTTAGGTAGCGTGTGTTGAGGGAATAAATACTATTTTCAATGCTAGGGAATGATTTATCATTAATGTGGTTCTTCCTTTTAAAAGGGCAGACACTATTTTTATTTCCTTTATTTTTCCACTTTAATTACCATCATTTCACAAGAGTCCAAATCCCTAATTTCCCTCCCTCATATTCAATTTGAATTTCACCCAAATTCCTTGCAACCTTGTCTGCTAGTTCCAGTCCATGCTTTAGACCTCTGAATTTGTCTTCCACGAATTTTCTAATAAAGTGATAATAGCAAAAATAGTACTTTGTCCATCTGTGCTGAATCTGATTTTTGGACCTAGTTTCAGCATTCAGGTTGTCATAATACAATGTCATGACATCGTGTGTGACATTGCATGCAATCATCAATAGTTTCATCCAACCCAGTTGAGCCCAACTGCTTCCATCTTCTATACCTTTCACATGTGTAGGAGCAGGTGTCATCCCAATCTTCTCCACATTGTTCTTGGAATTTTTATTTTGAGATAAACATATAGTCCCATGTGGCCTAGTCCCAACAGTTCCATTCTGCCTATGACTGGTCACATGTCCACCTATTTGATCTATCCTCTCAGTTGTTTGAGCCATCATAACCTTTTCTCCTATGAAGGTGAGGTTAAGTATGAGCTTCTGGTGTGACATCTTTGTCTGACATTTCCCACAGACTTGTTTTTCATCACTCTTGAGAGCATTTATACTCATCTTTATCCATTCCTTTTTGACATAGGAATACTTTAAGGGATAATCCATTTGAGAGCTCCACATGTAGCAGTTATCTTTGGTCCTGATTCCTTTCATAATCACTTCACTATTTTTGTCAAAGATTAGACATTCAGTTTTGGTGAAGTTAACATTCAGACCTTGATCACATAGTTGACTGATGCTTATTAGATTTGCAGTCAAGCCCTTAACTAGAAGAACCTTGTCAAGTTTAGGAACACCAAGACAATCAAGCTTACCTGTTCTCTTGATTTCACCTTTTGCTCCATCTCCAAAAGTTACATGGCTTATGGTATGATGATGCAGATCAGTTAGCAGGTCTTGGTTTCCAGTCATGTGTTTGGAACATCCACTATCAAAGTACCACTCTTCTTTGGCTGAGATTCTGAGGGGAATGTGAGCTATCAAACCTGTAACATTAGTCTTAGGAATCCATTGCTTCTTAATGATAGGTCTGTGTTGTTTGGGTCTGGATTGATAGTGATTCTAATGATGAGCAGGCCTAGGATAACCATACAGTTTATAGCAAAACGGCTTTAAATGACCAAATTTCCCACAGTGATGGCATCTCCATCTTTGGTGTTTCCCTTTCTGCTGTTTTCTCCTCTAGTGTTGTGACATATGATGTGACATCACAGGTTTACTTTTATTATGGATGCACTTAGGTTTGGCTTGAGATTTGGCACAGTGTAACTGCTCTCAGGCTTTGAGTCATTATACCCAATGCAAGATTTGTCTCCTGTTATTTGTCCAGTTTGGAGAATCTTGTCTAAGGAGTCAGATCCATTTCTTAACATCCTTACATACTTGGTCCTCTCTTCTAGTTTAGAATTTAGAAACATGACTTCGGTTTTCAACTTAGAGATGGTTTTCACATAGTTTGCCTTCTCACTTTCCAGTTGTGCTATCTTCTGACTTTCATCTTGTGGATTTTCAACTAGCTTGGCATTCAGAACCACTACTTCTGTTTGTAAATTGGAGATGGTTTCCAAGTATTCTACCTTCTCATTCTCAAGTTGAGTTATTTCCTTCTTATGGTTTTCAACCTGTTTGCACAGCTCTACACTTTTGTGACACAACTTTCTGTAGGTAGAGGCCAATTCTTCAAAGGTTACTTCACCATCACTTAAGTCTTCATCAGATCCCCATCTTCCTGTCAAAGCAGTCACAAGATTTGCAGCCTCCTCTGTTTCACTCTCATTAGACCAAGTGGCAGCAAGACTCATCTTTTGTTTCCTGAGGTAGGTTCCACATTCAGTCCTGATGTGTCCATACCCATCACATTCATAGCATTGTACCTCTTTTTCTTCTTTGAGCTTCTCATCTGATCTTGGTCTTCTTCCAGCATTGTTGGATTTACTGATGTCAGATGAGATGTTCTTGACATTTGTCTTAGATCTTACATCCATCTTTTTCAACAGTTTATTGAACTGTCTTCCCAGCATTGCTACTTCATTGACCAAATCTTCATCAACCTCATAACTCTTTTCCTCTTATGTGTTAGACATAAAGGCCATGCTCTTTGTTTTCTTTTCAAAACCATCATTCAATCCCATCTCAAAGGTTTGGAGGCAACCAATTAGCTCATCTACCTTCATGTTGGAAATGTCTTGACACTTTTCTATGACAGTCACCTTCATTGCAAATCTCTTAGGGAGTGACCTGAGTATTTTCCTTACCAGTTTTTCATCTGTCATCTTCTCTCCCAGGGCTCCTGAGGCATTAGCAATTTCAAGGATACTCATGTGAAATTCATGAATGTTTTCATATTCTTTCATCCTTAAGTTTTCAAACTTGGAGGTGAGCAGCTGAAGTCTAGACATCTTTACCCTAGAGGTTCCCTCATGAGTGGTCTTGAGAATGTCCCAAGCATCTTTGGCCACTTTACAGTTGTTTACCAACCTGAAAATATTCTTGTCTAACCCATTGAATATTGCATTCAATGCTTTAGAGTTTCCAAGAGCTAGATCATCTTCCTCCTTGTACCATTGTTCTTCAGGCTTCTTCACAGTTGTGGCTTCTCCTTCTTTAGTAATGACAGGATGCACCCAGCCTGTTAACACAGCTTTCCAAGCCTTGTTATCAAGAGATTTTAGAAAGGCTACCATTCTAGGTTTCCAATAGTCATAGTTTGAACCATCCAGGATTGGTGGTCTATGAGCAGATCCTCCATCTCTCTCCATTGTACCAGAAAGTATTGTCCCTAGATCTCACCCAGAACCAGAGCAGGATGCCTGCTCTGATACCAATTAAAATTCTGGTATCAGATATGAGATGTCGAATGCAATTTCACGACACTAATATCTGAATTACACTAACAGAAGAAAGATAAAGAAAGGTAATGCAAAAGACACAAGCAATTGTTAACCCAGTTCGGTCCAACTCATCTACATCTGGGGGCTACCAAGCCAGGATGGAAATTCACTAAAATAGAATCAGTTCAAAGACTCTCCGTACACTTCAACAAGTTACAGTCTTTCTCACCTAATCTCTACCCGTGCAATTTCTACCTAAGCACTCTTAGATATGAGAACCCACTCACTTCCCTACAATCACACTCGTGATCTTAAACAACAATCCCTTGAGAAAAGAAAACACTTTTTAATAACACACTCTTGATTTTACTTCACAGTTTCAATCAAGAAGACACACTCTTGATCTTGCTTCACAACTTTGATCAAGAAGACACACACTTGATCTTGCTTCACAGCTTTGATCAAGTAGACACACACTCTTGCTTAACAGCTTTAGAGTGACACATTATGATAACACTAAAATTTACCGTATTTTCGACTCCGATTTCACATGCATTCTAGTCGTTTTATTATCATTTTGTTGTGTTATTGGTATGTTTTCCTTTGTTTTCAGTTTTTTACTTTAATCGGAGCCCCGATCGAGAAAAGGAGTGAAAAAGAGCCAAAAACCCTAAAATTCAGCATTTTGTGCTTATGGCCTACCCAATGGCGGGCACCACAGACCAAGCCATGACGTGTCCAAGCTCAACTTCCCTCAACTCCCATGTTCTCCACTACATCCACTAAGGCGCCTAACTTTGGCCTTGTGGCGGACGCCGTGGCCTTGTGGCGGGCGCCACAAGAGGAAAACAGTTTCCCTCCATTTTCAAGTTGAAGGGCATCCAAGTCATTTCCATCTTTTTACTTGCTTATAAATAGAAACTCGAATTCACTTTTACAAACATCCAAACTTAGAGCAGAGGCAAACTCAGAGCAACTTTGTTTCACTTAGGCATATATTCAGTTTTATAAAGTGGTAATCGCTTCGCATTGGAGTGTTACCGCAATTGTGTAATTGAGTCTGTGATAGAGTCTGTAATCGAGTTTGGAGCACTTTGGAAGGAAGTTAATCCTGCCGCCATTTTCATTTCCGCTTTGCAATTTATTCAACCCTCCGATTGGAGCAGGTTTTTATTACTTGTCTTTATCTTATTTATTTTCCCGCACTCGTTTTAAATTATTTATTTCCTGCACTCGCTTTACTTTATTTACTTTCCGCACTCGCTTTACTTTATTTATTTTCCGCACTCGCTTTAAATTATTTATTTCCTGCACTCGCACTACTTTTATTTACTTCTCGCACTCGCACTACTTTTATTTACTTTCCGCACTCGCACTATTTTTATTTATTTTAATGCACTTTTACTTTACCATGTCTAACTAAGTTTATAAGGTTAGAATGTAAGGATCGTAATTGAACCAGTAATCCGTACAACTGTTCGTAGAAACACTTAAGGGCTATTTTAACTTTCAACTTAAGTTTTCCCGCACTTCAATTCCGTTGGGTAAGATCGAAAGCCGTCCAACGTCTTTTTAAACTTAATTGTTTTTAACTATTTCAAAAACAGCGAAAGCGCTTTGTTTAGTTCATTAGAAGATTTTAACATTAAGAAGAAAAGAGATTTTAAAACTATTTTCGGACGCGTTTATAAGTTTAGAGTCTGGTTCGTGAGAACCTCTTTTGGTTAAGAAATCCAGGTTATAATACTTTTCAACTTAGTCAAGATACTATATTTCTTAAAAATAGGTTTACTACTCTAACGCAATGCGTGCCTTTTTATAAGTGACAATAAGAGGGTTTGATTAGGGAGTACAACTCGGTTCTGAATACGCAAAAGCGACAATTCCTGTTAAATTAGTTCTTTTCAAAGTAGGAAACACTGCCCATAAGTAGCTCTACTAGCAAGTACTTGGATTATTAATTGATTACGTGAATTGCATTCGACCCTGTCTTTATTAATTAAATTTATTTCAATATTTTACTTTTCATTGCACACTCTAAAAAACACCTATTTTGATTGCCTTTGATAAACACCATAACAATAGATAACGATAGATTGACACTTGGTCTCTGTGGATTCGACAATCTTTTATATTACTCTAACGCGTTCGTATACTTGCGAAAAGCACCGCATCAAGTTTTTGGCGCCGTTGCCGGGGACCAATTTCATCAAATTTCATTTTCCTGTTGTTATATCGTTTAGACTTAGGTTATTTCCCGCCGGTCAATGCGAAGAACTCGCAGCACTGGAAGTTTAAGCTAAGTATACCCTCTGGCGGAACCTGAACGTTACGCTCGCGCACGTTTATTCTTTCATAGAATTAAGAGAGTTATGGCCAAAGATCAAAACCAAAGACCTCTTAAGGATTTCGCTCAACCATCTAATGAAGAACCTAGTTCTAGTATAGTAAACCCAACCATACAACCTAATAATTTTGAACTTAAACCATCCCTGTTGCAACTAGTGCAACAGAGACAATTCGTGGGTCTCGCTACTAAGAACCCAAACCAACAGTTAAAAATATTTATTCAATTAGCAGACACTTATAAAACCAATGGAGCTTCTCCTGAGGCAATACGTTTAAGATTATTTCCTTTTTCCCTCAGAGATAAAGCCCTATCATGGTTAGATTCCCTTCCACCCAATTCCATTACGACTTGGGACAACCTTAGAAGAGTTTTTCTTGCTAGATATTTTCCCCCGAGTAAAACGGCCGTTCTTCGAAACCATATAACTAGATTTACCCAAAACCAAGGAGAATCACTGTTCGAAGCTTGGGAGAGATATAAAGAGTTGTTACGAGCATGCCCACATCATGGCTTAGAAAATTGGTTAATCATCCAAACCTTCTATAATGGACTTCATTACAACACAAAGATGACCATCGACGCTGCCGCAGGTGGTGCTCTGATGAACAAACCTTATCCTGAAGCTAGTGCCCTCATCGAAGATATGGCTCAAAACCATCAATCATGGGGAGTCGAACGAGCGACAGTTGAGAAGAAGGAAGCCCAAGGAGGAGTGCATGAACTAAGCTCTATAGACATGATGCAAGCTAAAATGGACGCATTAGCCCTCAAAGTCGAGCATATGTGCATAAACCCGAATACTGTAGCCGCAGTTTCGTCGGATTGTGAGATATGTGGAACCAAAGGACACCAATCCGCAGAATGCAGTCTATTAAATGAAACCCACTCTGACAAGTGAACTACACCCAAGGGAACTACACCCAAGGGAACCCATATTCGAATACCTATAACCCTGGATGGAGGAATCACCCGAACTTCTCCTATAAAAACAATAACCCTATTCAAAATAATGCACCTCCGAGACCTAGTTATCAAGCCCCTAGACCAAATCAACCTATGTGTAGCGGGGTATTCGTTACCATTAGAGATATTGACTAAATCCAAGGTAAATCATACAAGTCGAGTCGCCACCGCACTTCTATTTATCCAAAGGAATGGTTAGAAAGCGAACAAAAACCTAAAAGTTTTATCGAATTAAAAACTAGTAAAAATGTCAGAGATCTGGGTAAGGGGGTTGGTTATGCAATGGGAAGGTGTTAGGCACCCAAAGCATCCTAGGTACTCATAGGGAGCCCTTTTCACATTTGTTGCAAAGGTTGTTGTTTTTTTTTTTTGTGAAAATTTATTTGTGCAAACATGATTGAAGGGATGAGAAAAGAATATACAAATTTATTTACATTTTGTGTTTGAATGGATAAACCCATTGCCTACGTACCATAAAAAAAGATTAGGATCAAAACCTCGTAGTTCGGGGTAAAAAAATTCAAAAAAAAGTTGGTGAATTGATTGGTCCAAAAACCTTAAGGTCTTTTGTTATCAAAGGGAGAAAACTCAACCTAAAACCACAAATCCACCATGTGAGGATAGCTTCAACATGCTAGTGAGGGGTTAACCCTATAATAAGCATGGAAGACTCATTGTCCATCACTAAGGATAAAGGTGAGTATTATATCTACTTCAAGGATAACTCAAACCTAATAGCTAATGGTTATAAAAAAAGGGTTTGATTAAGAAGGTGGCCATTGAAACCACAAAAAGTATTTGAATGGGTTATATTTACCAATTAAAAGTATTTACAAAAATATGGTTAAAGTGTATTAAAAGGTTCAATTCAGAATAAGTGTTATGAAAAATAAGTTTTGAAAATCAAAAGCATAAGGCTTAGGTTTCTAATGTTGAAAACAAAAGTTATTGTTTGCACAAAAAGTTTTGGCTTGGGTTAGAATAAAAAAAACAAGGGTTAAATACACTTTTCCCCCCTGTAATGTTAGCGAGTTTAGGATTACCCCCCTGTAAAAATATTTTTTGTAAACCCCCCCTTATGTTATGTAGATTCCTTCATAGAACCCCCTAATATCCAGGTGGCATGGAATCTAATAAGAGGTCCTACACCTGGCATATTTTTAATTTTGTTAAAGTGATTATGTGTCATTTTACACTTTTTAATTTCAAATACCCCCTTAGAAAATTAGGGTTCTGAACATAGCAGGGAAGACGAAGACGAAATTTCCAGGGGAAGACGAAGACGAAGAAGAAGAATGCAGGGAACGAAGCAAACGAGAAAGACGACCGCAGTGAAGACGAAGATGAAGACAACCTCAGCGAATACGAAGAAGCGATCCAGCTCAGTGAAGACGAGCTCAGTGAAGTGTCCAAAGTCCGAGGTTAGTAAAAATTTGAAGTTCATCAATGTCGTAGGGTAAAATTTTGAAATCAACAATCTTTGACATGTGGGTATAATATATTGACAGGATTCACAACACTTTAGTGTTACACTCCACCATGGGGGTGAATTTTACAGGGTTTTTGAAGAAGAAATTATATACAGAGGGGGTACGGATACGACAGTTAATGGGATACATGTTTCAAATTGGAACATGGATAACATTGAGAAGTTGTTGAGTAGGTTAGGGTATAAGGCTGATTGTGTTAGGGTATGGACAAAAGTTTTAGAAATTCAAGATGGTTTTTTTCTGATTAGGAAAGATGATGATGCTGTTGATGATTTTGCTCTATACTTTAGTGCAATGAATGTGAAAGGAGATTTGTATGTTGAACATAGTACTGGGAACATGGACCCTGCTGATAGGGAACCTAAATGTGTGAATGATGATGACCACCCCCCTGATAATGGAATTGATGGGTTAGATGAGGAGAAGGTAGAGGGGTTAGATGACAGTGAAGATGAAAGAGCTACTGCTTACTTTGATGGTTTTGAAGGAATAGATGTTACTAAGCCTATTAGGTGGGAGCCCAATAACAGTATGGAGGAGCCCAATAAGAGTATGGATTCAGATGATGTATACTATAGTGACGAGTTGAATAGTTCTGACCCAGATGATTCTTGTGATGAAGAAAGGCCCAAGTATGCTAGGTTTAGGAAAGAGCATCTAAACAAAGACTTTATATTCAAGTGGGGTATGGAATTCAACACACTTGATGACTTTAGGGCAGCTATCCGTGAGTGGTCAGTGCTTAATGGGAGGGAAATTTCTTTTGTGAAAAATGAGGGAGATAGGGTAAGGGTGGTGTGTAAGCATAAATGTGGGTTTTTAGTCTTATGCTCTAAGGTGGGCCACAAGGAGACTTTTGCTATAAAAACACTTGTACATAAGCACACATGTGCTAGGGTTTTGAACAACAAGTCTGCTAGCTCAAAGTGGGTGGCCAAGCATGTGGTAAAGAGGATGCAAACTTCTGATACAGTCAGGATAAGAGACATCATCCAAGATATGAGGCAAACATATTATGTGGGTATTACTGTTGCAAAAGCATGGAGGGCTAAGCTAATTGCCAAGAAGATAATTGAAGGTGATGCTGACAATCAGTATGCTTCCATATGGAGGTATGCAGAAGAACTAAGAAGGGTAAACCATGGCAACACTGTGAAGATAAATGTAGAAAGACCTAGTCCATCCATACAACCAAGGTTTGGGTCATTTTATTTCTGTTTTGATGGCTGTAAGAAAGGCTTTATTCATGGATGCAGACCATTTGTGGGGGTTGATGGATGTCACTTAAAGACCAAGTATGGTGGACAGTTACTTATTGCTGTAGGCAGGGATGCTAATGATCAATACTTCCCTTTGGCATTTGGTGTGGTTGAAAATGAAACAAAGGAGAGTTGGAGATGGTTTATACAACTACTAATGGAGGACATTGGTCAGGATAGAAGATATGTATTTATCTCTGATCAACAGAAGGTATGTATTTAACTCTATCTTTCTGTTGCAAATTATTCTATTCTCTAAATGTTGAAAAAATTTCTATTTTGTATCAGGGACTTGTGGCTGTATTTGAAGAATTGTCTGATACTATTGAGCATAGATTATGTCTTAGGCACTTGTATGCTAATTTCAAGAAAAGGTTTGGTGGAGGAGCCCTTATTAGAGATTTAATGATGGGAGCTGCTAAAGCCACATACTATCAGGCATGGGTCCAAAAGATGAATGAATTGAAGAATGCAGATCCCAATGCTTGGACTTGGTTGATGGCTGTTCCTACCAAAAGCTGGTGTAAGCATGCCTTTTCTTTTTACCCTAAATGTGATACATTGATGAATAATATCTCAGAGTCTTTTAATGTTACCATTCTAGCTGCTAGGGACAAACCTATACTCACAATCTGTGAGTGGATAAGAAAATATCTGATGAATAGGTTATCCACCTCTGCAAGTAAACTAGAAAATTGGCCACATAAGGTGATGCCAATACCTAGGAGAAGGTTAGATAATGAGGTGTTCAGGAGTGGTCATTGGTTGCCAACATGGTCAATTGCTGAGACTTTTCAGGTTACACATAGTTACAACACACATGAATTTATTGTTGACATTGCTAAAAGGTCATGTAGTTGTAATTTTTGGGAATTAGTAGGAATTCCATGTAGGCATGCTGTAGCTGCTCTGAGTTATAGAAAGCAAAACCCTGATGAATTTGTTGATGCTTGTTACACAAGAGAAAAGTTTGCACTATGTTATGGATTTTCAGTAAGTCCAATCAATGGTCAAGATATGTGGCCAGAAGTTGAGATGGAACCACCTCTACCACCTGCATATAAAAATGGTCCTGGTAGACCTAAGAAGATTAGGATAAGAGAAAGTGGAGAGGATGGTGCAAGGAAGAGAAGATCTGGTGTTGCATATAAGTGCACCAAATGTGATAATTTTGGTCACAATGCTATGACTTGTAAGGCTACCACTCAGGATCCCAATGCACTTAAAAGAAAGGTAATTCATTGTGATATACATTTTGTCTTACATTCTACATTCTGTCTTACATTCTTCATTGTGATATGCATTGTGATGACAACCATACATTGTGTCTTACATTGTAGAGAAAACCTAAAAAAGGACATGTGCCAACTGCAACTGATATGCCAACTGCAAATGATATGCCAACTGCATCTGATATGCCTGCCCCAACTGCAACTGATATGACTGTTCCAACAAATGTGCCTGTTCCAACTGCAACTGATATGCCTGCCCCAACTGCAACTGATATGACTGTTCCAACAAATGTGCCTGTTCCAACTGCATCTGATATGCCTGCCCCAACTGCAACTGATATGACTGTTCCAACAAATGTGCCTGTTCCAACTGATCCACAGCCTCCAACTGATATGCCTGTTCCAACTATTATGAGTCAAACAGGATCTAGTGTGGCTGCCTCAATCACAAAACAATCCAGAAAAAGGGTTGAAAAAAAACCTATCATCAAAAGAAGGCAAAGTGAGAGGATCAAGTTGAGTTGGTTTAAAAGACCCATAACAGGTGAAGGAATATCTAGTGACAAACCAATTACCCTACCAGAAAATGAAGACATACCCACTTCAAAATGAGGGACTGATTATTATGTTTCTGCTATGTATTTTGTAATCCTTTTGGAAAACTCTTTTGTAATGCCAACTGATCTTTGAAGACATGTATTTTGTAATCCTTTTGTAACAAACATATGCACTTACTGTGATGATCAATTCTAATGTATCAGTTTAACATTATTGGTGTGTATTGTCTATAAAACACAATGGCTAGTCTGTCACATTTTTTTCTTGTTTTTCATAAACCATGAATTCTGCAGAGAGCCATGGCTAGTCTGTGCACTAATCTTACAACAAAACCATGAATTCTGCAGGACCTAAAGAAAAAGCCAAAGTATTTAATTACATTCACCTTGAATTCTGCACTGAAAAAGTTTAAGAGATAGACTACATTAATATATTTCAATTTATTTATATGTTTACTATGTCATATTTTCTTTAGAATTACTGACTATAAAATTGTTCTGTAGTTTTCTGATGATTTTGCAATTTTGCTCTTTCATTATGATATAACTTTTTTCTGTCATTATTGGTAGATTGAATGCTGAAAGTTTAATCAAATAATGATGCTGCACTGACAGTTTAAGATTGATGAACAGATTACATTTCATTGATGAACACATTACAAGTTCAACATTACATTGCTGAAAAACACTAATGACATAACAATTACATGACAGACTCATTAGACTAACTTAACCATTGCTGCTATCAACATCCATGATAGACCAATTACAAACATTAACCATAAATTTTTCCTCTTTTCCATTGCAATCTTTTTCTTCAGTTTTTCTAACTTGTTAAGCTTTCCGACTCTGCAATCTATCTCCTCAACAATCTCTTTAGCAAATTCAATCAAATAAGCCTTGTTGACTTCACATTGGCGGCATCCGGACGGATTGGTTTCTTTCACTGCAAACTCACTGACCAAATCATCCCACAAAAATAAACCGCACCCATTCTGCAATTTGAGACAAACACCACCAACAATTAATTTCGAAATCAAACTCAAAATAATAAAATGCTTCAAAATTGCTCACCATATTATTCCTGCATTTCCAAAATTTGCGACCGGGGTTTTCAATTGACTTGGAGACCAACAACTTCATGGTTTCATTGCATCCACATCTTGGTAAGCCGTTTCCAACTTCACTCGTGGAAGATGCCTTGCTGCCACCCATAACCCAGATGAAGGGGACACGGACGAAGATGAAGAGAGGGATGGATTTGGGGTAGGGATGGATTTCACGAAGAGAGAGAGGGATGGATTTGGGATAGGGATGGATTTCACGAAGAGAGAGAGGGATGGATTTGGAACCCTAATTTCTAGTTTATGCCATGCTGGAGACCTAATGAAGATTCACATGTGAAAATAAAAAAATTAAAAAGCCACGTCTGAAATAAAAAACCAAGATTCCATGCCACCTGGATATTAGGGGGTTCTATGAAGGAATCTACATAACATAAGGGGGGTATTGAAAAAATAACTTTACCAGGGGGGTAATCCTAAACTCGCTAACATTACAGGGGGGTAAAGTGTATTTAACCCAAAAAACAAAAAGGGTTAAATTCCTAAACATACAAGAGATAAGAGAAAAGAAAATAAAACCACATTAGGAGTTCCCCTCTTGAGATCATATTGATGATCCAAGTAGCTCTCATCCTTTGGAATAAGCAGTCACAAACAAATATCTCAAGCCATTAAGCACAGGTAATCGGAATAAACCTCTAGGTGGTATCCCACAAATAAAGTAGAACACCAAGCCATCTCTGCAAGAGTCATGTGAGTCCTCACAAAAAAAACTCAACAAACAGGTTAGAGAAACAAGATAGGGTAATCAAGAGTTGCCCCCAAATAAAAATGTAACCACATGAATCATGCCATTAAAATTCACAAAAAAAAGCTCACAAAAAGCAACCAAGGGTAGGAGGCCTAAACCTCCTGTAAAACACATGCATCAAAAGGGTATCAAATTCACCCATAATACCTCATATATTCAGAAAATTCAAATTGAAGACATAAAGATGATGGATATAGGGCAAACCTGATTGGAGAGATCGAATGAAATTGAATTGCACCGTTGGGTTTGCAGAGCAATCTGAGGGTTTATATGAGAGGGAATTGGTGCTTTGACGATGAGTTCCCTTCAGCCTCTGGAGGTTGCTCTGAACTCTGTTAGCTCTTCTCTCACTTTCTTTTTCCTGCCAGAGTAATAGGAATAACATTTTTTTTCACTGAAACTCTTAATTTATAACCTGGTTTTTGTGGACCTGTGGGCTCAAATGAGAGAGACCCAAGTCCAAAAATTTTTTTTGTTATATTTTATTTATTTATTCGTTTTTCTTTTTCTTTTTTTTTTTAGTAAACAAAAGTAAGAGAAACAATGATGTATAATTCAAGCATGCTTGGTGATCTCAAACCAATCACAAGGAGTCCCACCCAAAGGCAAAGGGAACCAAGATGCTCATGATCCTTGAGGTTATGCAAACACAATGTTATGATGCCATGAGGGATCTTAGGGTCAAAATTGAGGTCTTACAGATGCCCCTATTTAAGGTCATTCTAGCCGGAGAAGTGAAGGTTAAAATCTTCGTCTCGATGAGGTAGAATGAGCTTAAATAATAACAAAGAGACAAATTTTGGTCCCTAAGAGACCTCATGATGCAGATGTATGTATGCAAATAGTACGAACTCTGTGGGGATATGTGTCCACAAAGAAGAAAAGACATCCGGAGAAACTGACAATCCATATGAGAAATACACTCAATGGGACAGAGACTCTGGGGACTCTTATGGGGATAGAAGAGGTAATAAAATGCGTGAGCAGGTCACGACTCAACGCTTGGGGAACAGAATTCCAAAGGGAAAATATCCAATGGAAACACCCGAGCTGACTCAAAGGTGCATGTATTGGGGAATATGCCAATACAGCAAAAACTATCCACAACGGATACTTCGGATAAAAATCTGGATGAAAACAATCCACTAAGGGACTTCGCTGGGGATGCCTAAAAGGACACTCCTGGGGAAGCAACGGGACGAGGTATTATCGGTTACTGGGTAATAAGCTCAAGGAGACATGTGATCTGATCGCCGGTATGAGGGTGAGATACAACATGCTCGGGAAGAATGAATATCTAAGACCGGTATAAGGGTGAGAGATATCAATCAACCAAATCATCTGAGGAAGACCTAAAAAGGTATATCTCAACTCAGGAAAATCTGACTCCACAAAGGACAAAAAGTCATAATAGGGAGCAGAGAGGAGGGAACACCAGGGATACCGGTTACTGGGCATATAATAGGTGACCAACTAAGGCGTGAATTGGGGAATATTCTCAAAACACTCATCATCCAAAAGAGGGCAAAAAGCAAACTCGATGATAGGATGGATATTTAACTCCGTAAAGGGGGTACGAATCTTACTCGACTGGGGAAGAACAAAAGCTTCAACCAAAGAGTGCATGAGATATACTATCTATTACCGTCAGAACGTAGATAATATACTCGCATGGAAGATTATCCACAACCGGTTACTGAGTTAATAAAGGATAAATCGACCGAAAAGAAAAGGCATCGGGATACCGAAACTAGGTATATAATGATGACCAATCAAGGCATGAATTGGGGAATATTCCCAAAACACTCATCATCCAAAAAGAGGGCAAAAAGCAAACTCGATTATGGGATGGACATTCGACTCCGAAAAGGGGGTACGAATCTTACTCGATTGGGGAAGAACAAAAGCTTCAACCAAAGAGTGCATGAGATATACTATCTATTACCGTCAGAACATAGACAATGTACTCGCATGGACGATTATCCACAACCGGTTACTGGGTTAATAAAGGATAAATCGACCGAAAAGAAAAGGCATCGGGATACCGAAACTAGGTATATAATGATGACCAATTCATGGGAGGAACAATCGTTACTAACAACAACAAGATAGACAAGAGATGACCCGCTGGGGATAAATTGCGTAATTAGAGCAATTATCCAAGAGATATATCACCGGTTACTGGGTGGTATACTAAAAAATTAAGGAATGTCAATATCGAATTTTGTATAAAGATAACCAACAAGGAGGGAATTACATCTACCGGTATGAGGGTAGAAAACCACAAAAGAGAGTACCCGTCATCGGTTAGGATGAACAACAATCAAGGTTTAACTCTGCACGGGGAAAAAATAGAGTTTACAACTACCGGTTACTGGGTAGTAGACCACATAAATATGACTTACAACTACCGGTATGAGGGTAGAGAACCACAGACTCCGCCGGGATAATAATTACTAATTATTGAGCGTATTCATTTATCACGGGGAAACAGGAAAAGAGTCTCAAGAGACCGATCTAGGATCAAACTAGATAGGCACACCAAATCAAGACTTGTCCCGGTGAGGATATAACTTAATGGGGAAAACCATCCCAGTATATGTGTTGGGAAGGAACAAAAATAATCAACATCCACGAGGATATAACCCGTGGGGAATATGGAAGAAAGGATAGACGCTTTCTGCTTATGGAGCTGACTCTATATGGAGAGATCAGACACACACGTCTGCTTGGGGAAGTATATCACCAAATAGCAGGAGACAACAAACAACGATATATGGCAAAGAATGCAACATGAATACCTGAATGTTATAATTATGCATGAATATGCGTGGTTTATGTATGATGTATGCTGAAAGACAGACATATTTAACACAACCAGATCCAGGAATTAACCACCCGGTACTACATCTCAAGAGAGAAAGCCAAGTTCACCAGAGAGTATCCAATCTGCTGGGGATCAGAGATACCAGGAAGCAAAGAACTCTGCAAGGGATGAATCATCAATCATTCCAGCTGGGGACGAGAGTTATCACAGACAAGGTCCACCACACCAACAACTCTACTGGGGAATCTATCCGAGGAGATAAAGCATTTATCGGGATCAACCACCAAATACCGCTCTTGCCCAAAGAGATCCAAGCTGCTGAGGAAGAAAGATTGCTACTCTGCTGAAGGGAAGAGAGGTGACTCTCAACAAGCAATCCACTTGGTAGGATAAACCACAAGGGGTTCCAGAGGGAGGAGATACAGTCATGCCAGGAATATGGACAAAAATCTTACCCTGTTGGGGATCGTACCACCCTTGGGAGAGCATTGAGGATCTCCTAAGTATCCTTTCGTCATTGTGAATGTTCACTTTGTTTAAAAACAAATTATAAAAAGTTTGATCGTTTAAAACAATGATATTTTCTTAATCAAAACATGCAAAACATTTGTTGAATAGAAACGGATAAGAGTGCCAATAATTGGATGAAAGGCTCAAATTTATTTGATAGAATGGTAGTCTACGAATGGCAAGACTCCATAGATCTTTACAAATTTGAAATTGGTGATATATATTGGAAAAGGGCTACATTGAACATAATGACCATTTCTTCACCAATTCTGAATCCGATGTATTTGAAGCTTTGGTTGATAATGAGCAAGAATCTCTGACGGACGACAGTTGTAGAACAAGGTCTTGTCAGGATGCAGTTACTTGCCAAATCCCTAATTTTTGCCTAGATTGCCCCAGGATGAGGTACTCAATCTAGCGGGATACATATATCATTTTTTCATGTCTCTAACTTTTGCCTGGATCGCCCTTTTGGTTTTTCAATCCACCGAGACACACATTTTTGCCTAAGCCGCCCTTTCGGGTTTTCAACTTAGCAAGCTATTTAGTTTTTATTTTTAGGTGAAGTATTTCTTGACTGCATCTGAATTCACAGGACGAGTGAAATCCTCCCCATCCATAGTTGTAAGTATCAAAGCACTACCTAAAATGGTTCTCTTAACAACATACAGACCCTCATAGTTCGGAGTCCACTTGCCCCTGGAATCGGGCGCGAAAGACAAAACTTTTCTTGAGCACAAGGTCACCTTCTCGGAACACACGAGGCTTGACCTTCTTATCAAAAGCTTTCTTCATTCTTTGCTGATATAACTGACCGTGGCACATGGCAGTCAATCTCTTTTCTTCTATCAAGTTCAGCTGGTCATAACGACTCTGAACCCATTCAGCATCAGTCAACTTGGCTTCCATCAAGACTCTCATTGATGGGATCTCCACCTCTACAGGGAGTACAGCCTCCGATCTTGACTTAGTGATCATATCGTCAACGTACACCTCAATCTCCTTATGCATCATGTCATGAAACAAGGTGGTCATAGCTCGTTGATACGTGGCTCCGGCGTTCTTCAAACCGAAGGTTATCACTCGATAACAGAATGTTCCCCAAGGTGTGATGAATGTTGTCTTCTCCATATCCTCGGGTGCCATTTTAATCTGATTATATCCGGAAAATCCATCCATAAACGAGAAGACATTGAATTTAGCTGTATTGTCTACCAACATATCAATGTGTGGTAGAGGGAAATCATCTTTCGGACTAGCTTTATTCAAGTCTCTATAGTCTACACACATCCGGACTTTTCCATCTTTCTTAGGCACGGGAACGATATTGGCCACCCATTGAGGATATGTAGAAGTCACCAGGAACCCCGCATCAATTTGCTTTTGAACCTCCTCTTTGATCTTCACTGCCATATCAAGATGAGTTCTTCTGAGTTTCTGCTTCACAGGCATGCACTCAGGCTTTAGAGGTAGGAAATGTTGCACAATATCAGTATCTAGACCAGGCATGTCTTCATATGACCAGGCAAAGACGTCAACATATTCTCGTAGCAACTTAATCAACCCCTTCTTAACAGATTCTTCCAGAAGTGCCCCAATATTTACCTCTCGCACACAATCTTTAGACCCCAAGTTGACTGTTTCCAGATTCTCAAGATGCGGCTGAATGATCTTCTCTTCATGCTCAAGTAGCCGGGTGATCTCATCAGGAATCTCTTCAACATCATCTTCCTCTGCCTCAAATACAGGGAATTCAAAATTGGGAGATGGTGTTGGGTCATTATGTTCAATGGATTTAGAAATCAACCTGAATAATGATTTTTGGATATGAAAAGCTTTAGAATTCAAACAAGGCAAATCATTATGCAGATGAAAAGATTGATTTTATTCTTATTTAGGGTTTTATGTGATCACCAATTTCATGCAAAAAGCGAAAAGGGAAAATAAATGGAAAAACAAACATTTAACATGAATTTATTGAATGAAAATATCATTGCGTTTATGCGCCAACAATGTCATCACTCCTCCTTTTGGCATGGGAGAAGGGTTTTTAAATAAAGTGATCATTACGTTGACTTATGGACAACTGTTGGAATATGCACAGCGACCCAATTGTTGCAGACCCCTCCAGGGATGATGAAATTGCCAGAATCCTTTGTATCTTCTTCTAAGACGGCAGCAGCCTCCTCATCTAGACCAGTGTGGATAAAACCTCCACTCTTGAATAAACCTTGCTTATTGAAAGTTCCAGAAGAAAAACCTATGCCAACCCGGGATTCGTGTTCTAGGTGATCCATCAGTCTCGAAATATTGGCTCTAGTGTAGTATCGGTGAGTCAGCTTGGCTTCAAAATAAATGAAGGACACAAAGTTAGACCATAGGGCGAGGGACCGGAAACAAAACCTGTTTATGCATATGATGCATGCAATGTTTGTGCATATGATTTGTTTTTTATTTCAAAGGAACTTTAGAGTTTTATTTGTAAATTCTGGAAATATTAAGCATTTTATCACATATGGAAATATCTCATCAAATAATATCAGGGAAAAAAAGTGCAGCGTTGTTAATCATATACAAGAGAAAAGGAAAATAATCATCCTATGGATCCCTAGGAACAATCATCTAAAGCTCGGGACACAGGAAGATAAGATGCGCGAAGCCTCTTCACCTCCCTCTCGTAGGCTGCCTCCATATCGGCCTTCTCTTTGGCGAGTCGATCATACTTCCTCTTCCAGAACTTAGAAGACTGAGGAAGTAGAGAAGTCCATACATCATCAGGGTCATCAATAACTTGATACTCAAGAAACTCAATCAACGCATCCTTCTCCTTAATCTGCTGAAGCAACTCTTCACGTTCACGGATCCAGGCACGTGAACGGTCTTCGTCTCTCAACTCCTCTACTCCTTGATTAGGGAGGGTTGAAGGCCCAACCATAATCATTAGTGTAGGTATCGGATACTCGTAAGGCATGAGATACTCAGACGCCCTCTTCCTAACCCAAACAGTGTAAGGCTCCAAAGCGATGCAATTCTTAGGACCCAACTCTTTCCTTCCTTTCCTATGAATCTTGCGCCAAGCACGGACCATCCTAGCTTTCAAGCCTTGGGGATCTTTACCATCCTGAAAGAATACACCCTCTAACAAAATGTTATTGGGTTTATCCTTTAAGGATAACCCAAGATGCCGACGTGCCAAAACAGGATTGTAGTTAATCCCACCACATGTATCAAGAAGAGGTACATTGGAGAATTCGCCACAAGAGTCAATAATATGCACACCATCATACACACGGTTATACCAAGAGATATCATCATTAGTGAGAGACATGAGTCTCGTGGACCACCGTAGACATCCCTTATTCTCCTTGAAGGCGACCGTCTGCGGTAAGTGAGAAATAAACCACTTATACAACAGAGGCAAACAACACATAATGGCGCCACCACCCTTTGCATTCCTCATATGCAAAGAGAAATAGGTATCACCCAACAGAGTCGGAACGGGATTAAGAGTAGAGAAAATCCTAATAGCGTTCACATCCACAAACTTGTCGATGTTGGGGAATAATACTAGCCCATAGATGAGAAGTACAAATATGGCCTCAAAGGCGTCCTCACTCATGGCCTTCCCATACATAGTAGCTTGAGCAATGAGGAACTCAGAAGGGAGACCTTGCATTCCACCTTTGGTAGTCATATGAACACCAACCAGAGATTCATCTATGTGCAACATGTCTGCTATCTCTTATGAAGTAGGAATACTCTCCAAGCCACTAAACGGCACCTGATCCAGAATAGGTATACCCATAAGATAAGCATACTCCTCAAGGGTAGGCAAAAGCTGGAAATCCGGAAACGTGAAGCAACGGTACAAGGGATCATAAAACTGCACCAATACACTCATCAATCCTTCATCCACCTGAGTGGTCAGAAGAGGAAGAAGCTTCCCGAAACGAGCCTTGAAACCCAAGGGATCTAATACATAAGATGTCAAATTCCTTAACTCTTTCAAGTCTGGTTGTCTGAAACTGTACTTCTTTGTATTCCTTCATTGTCTTTCCATGTCTGAAAATTTTGCAAATAGACCTCTTTAAGTTCCTTGAAAATTTTCTTATTATTTTGATGATATGAATGCAAATGGGTGCATGAATGCATGAATGCAACAATCACACTCAAGGATCAAGCAAAGCACACCAAACAAAGGTCATGGGATGGATCATGTTATCCTTAATATCAACCATCCATTTTGGTGGATTATGGTTTACACCTTATCAACACGAAAGTTCCATTTATATTAAGGATACCTGAACGGATCAACCATGAATCAAGGGTTTGTTGTAAGTCACGAGCATGGAGTTAGGTTAAGAACCACCCAACAGGGAGTGTACTAAGGTTTAAACCTTCCAAACATGTTCTACAAGAGGTTCCCATAGTCATCATCCCATCTTTTGGATATTATCGGAGGAACGACTACTCGTATTCCAAAAATATTCTCAAGAGAGACTCTTATGAGTGTAGTATCGCGTAACAATCGTATCAAATCTTACACTTGAACGACCTTCGCACTACATCCTAAGCATAGGTCAAGATGGGTTTGGTAAACTAAGATCCTTGGCTTCTAAGGTCTATATTGGAAAAGTAATGTCTAACCACAACTTACTTATGTGACATTATTGATCCCAACATAACCTCCACCAAGTGAATGGACTTGCAAGTCAACTTGCTAAGGAATAACTCCACACAAGTCGACAAGACTATGCCATTCTCCTATCCTAAGTGCACTCGAGTTCGGGTATAGAACTCATCTCACGAAGATCACCAAGCATACAAGGAATTAATATTCAAACAATTCAATCATTACATACAATACAGTAATCCCAAATTGCACAAAAATATGTCACAAAAAAATATACAATACAATACAACAAATATGAAAATTAGGCAAAACCCACTAGGCAAATTATTTTTCCCCAGCAGAGTCGCCATTTTTCTGTAGCGGGGTATTCGTTACCATTAGAGATATTGACTAAATCCAAGGTAAATCATACAAGTCGAGTCGCCACCGCACTTCTATTTATCCAAAGCAATTGTTAGAAAGCGAACAAAAACCTAAAAGTTTTATCGAATCAAAAACTAGTAAAAATGTCAGAGATCTGGGTAAGGGGGTTGGTTATGCAATGGGAAGGTGTTAGGCACCCAAAGCATCATAGGTACTCCTAGGGAGCCCTTTTCACATTTGTTGCAAAGGTTGTTGTGTTTTTTTTTTGTGAAAATTTATTTGTGCAAACATGATTGAAGGGATGAGAAAAGAATATACAAATTTATTTACATTTTGTGTTTGAATGGATGAACCCATTGCCTACGTACCATCTTAAAAAAAGATTAGGATCAAAACCTCGTAGTTCGGGGTAAAAAAATTCAAAAAAAAGTTGGTGAATTGATTGGTCCAAAAACTTTAAGGTCTTTTGTTATCAAAGGGAGAAAACTCAACCTAAAACCACAAATCCACCATGTGAGGATAGCTTCAACATGCTAGTGAGGGGTTAACCCTATAATAAGCATGGAAGACTCATTGTCCATCACTAAGGATAAAGGTGAGTATTATATCTACCTCAAGGATAACTCAAACCTAATAGCTAATGGTTATAAAAAAAGGGTTTGATTAAGAAGGTGGCCATTGAAACCACAAAAAGTATTTGAATGAGTTATATTTATCAATTAAAAGTATTTACAAAAATATGGTTAAAGTGGATTAAAAGGTTCAATTCAGAATAAGTGTTATGAAAAATAAGTTTTGAAAATCAAAAGCATAAGGATTAGGTTTCTAATGTTGAAAACAAAAGTTATTGTTTGCACAAAAAGTTTTGGCTTGGGTTAGAATAAAAAAAACAAAAAGGGTTAAATTCCTAAACATACAAGAGATAAGGGAAAAGAAAATAAAACCACATTAGGAGTTCCCCTCTTGAGATCATATTGATGATCCAAGTAGCTCCCATCCTTTGGAATAAGCAGTCATAAACAAATATCTCAAGCCATTAAGCACAGGTAATCGGAATAAACCTCCAGGTGGTATCCCACAAATAAAGTGGAACACCAGGCCATCTCTGCAAGAGTCATGTGAGCCCTCACAAAAAAAACTCAACAAACAGGTTAGAGAAACAAGATAGGGTAATCAAGAGTTGCCCCCAAATAAAAATGTAACCACATGAATCATGCCATTAAAATTCACAAAAAAAGCTCACAAAAAGCAACCAAGGGTAGGAGGCCTAAACCTCCTGTCAAACACATGCATCAAAAGGGTATCAAATTCACCCATAATACCCCATATATTCAGAAAATTCAAATTGAAGACATAAAGATGATGGATATAGGGCAAACCTGATTGGAGAGATCGAATGAAATTGAATTGCACCGTTGGGTTTGCAGAGCAATCTGAGGGTTTATATGAGAGGGAATTGGTGCTTTGCCGACGAGTTCCCTTCAGCCTCTGGAGGTTGCTCTGAACTCTGTTAGCTCTTCTCTCACTTTCTTTTTCCTGCCAGAGTAATAGGAATAACATTTTTTTTCCACTGAAACTCTGAATTTATAACCTGGTTTTTGTGGACCTGTGGGCTCAAATGAGAGAGACCCAAGTCCAATTTTTTTTTTGTTATATTTTATTTATTTATTTATTTATTTTCGTTTTTCTTTTTTTTTTCTTTTTTTTAGTAAACAAAAGTAAGAGAAACAATGATGTATAATTCAAGCATGCTTGGTGATCTCAAACCAATCACAAGGAGTCCCACCCAAAGGCAAAGGGAACCAAGATGCTCATGATCCTTGAGGCTATGCAAATGCAATGTTATGATGCCATGAGGGATCTTAGGATCAAAATTGGTGTCTTACACTATGCAACCTGTGCCACCAAAGCCGAGCCTTGAGAAAATTATGGAAAATTTTATCACCGCTCAAACCCAACAAAACAAGGAGTTCATGAACCAAAACATTCATGTTAACGAATTGATTACTCAGTTAGGAACCAAGGTTGACCAAATAGTTACTCATACTAAGATGCTTGAAACCCATATCTCTCAGGTAGCTTTAAACCAAGCCCCTCAGACTACACCTGGAGGACAATTCCCTGGACAACCTCAACAAAATCCGAGAGGACAAGCCAATGCCATTACCCTACAAAGTGGGAACGCTTATGATGAGCCACCAAACCCTAGATTAAGTGAACCCGAAACTTCTAAGGAATGTACCAAACCCCCGGACGAAGTAAAGGAACCAGAGGAATCTGAATACCAGGAAGGTCGAGAGAAAGGAGAAGAACCTAAAGACAAAACTTATGTACCACCCCCGCCATATAAACCACCTATACCATATCCACAAAGACTCAAACAAACCCAGATCAATAAACAGTATCAAAAATTTATTAAAGTTATAGAAAAACTTCATATAGAAATCCCTTTTACAGAAGCCATCACCCAAATACCTTCTTATGCAAAGTTTCTCAAAGACATCCTTACCAACAAACATAGACTTGACGATCCGAAGGCTTTGGAATGTAATGCTATTTCCGAGGACAAATTAGCAAAGAAAGATAAAGATCCTGGAAATTTCTCCATTCCTTGCCTTCTGAGTAATCATGTCATCGAAAAAGCTTTTCTAGACTTAGAAGCTAGTGTGAGCCTAATGCCTTTAGCAGTTTGTGAGAGGTTAAACTTAGGAGAATTACAGTCCACTAAGATGTCACTTCAGTTAGCCGATAGATCTGTTAAGTATCCGATAGGCATTTTAGAAGATGTTCCTGTTAGGATAGGTCAGTTATTTATCCCTACTGATTTTGTTGTCATGGACATCAAAGAGGACAATGATATACCAATCCTTCTAGGTAGACCATTCTTATCGACTGCAGGAGCCATAATAGATGTCAAGAAAGGAAAGTTGACATTTGAGGTAGGTGACGAGAAAATAGAATTTATACTTTCGAAATTTCTTATGGCACCTGTGATGGGAGACTCGTGTTATGCCTTAGATATCATTGATGAATGTGTTAGAGAATTAGAACAAAAAGAAATTATAAAAACAATTAAGTTACCATCAACTCTCATAAGGGAAGATGATGACTTTAAGAAACCCTACATCGATGATAACCTTTACGAATGTTTATCCCTTACCCCAGATCCTATGCCATGCCCTAAGAAACCAACCTTGGAACTTAAGGAACTGCCTAAGAACCTGAGATATGAGTTCCTCGATGAAAAGATGAACCGTCCAGTTATAGTTAGTGCTACCTTGAGCCAAAAGGAAACGAACCAACTTTTAGACGTTTTACGAAGATATCTCTCAGCCTTAGGATATAATATCTCTGACCTGAAAGGTATAAGTCCATCCGTATGCATGCATCGGATTTCGCTCGAAGAAGATTCAAAACCCTCTAGGGAACATCAGAGAAGAATAAACCCTATAATGAGTGATGTTGTTAAAAAGGAAGTTCTTAAGTTACTTGAGGCAGGTATCATCTACCAGATCTCGGATAGTAAGTGGGTGAGCCCTGTGCATGTAGTACCTAAAAAGGGAGGCATCACAGTCGTGCAAAACGATAAAGGCGAACATGTAGCAAAACGTTTAGAAGGAGGATGGAAGATGTGTATAGATTATAGAAAATTAAATAAAGCAACTAGGAAGGATCATTTCCCTTTACCATTTATTGACCAGATGTTGGAGCGTCTAGCCAGACACTCTTACTTCTGCTATCTGGATGGATACTCTGGATTCTTCCAAATACCTATCCACCCCGAAGATCAAGAAAAAACTACCTTTACATGCCCTTATGGAACTTTTGCCTACAGACGAATGCCGTTCGGCCTCTGTAATGCCCCAGCTACTTTCCAACGCTGCATGATGTCAATCTTCGCAGATTACCTAGATGGTATCATGGAAGTGTTTATGGATGATTTCTCGGTTTGCGGATTTGATTTCCACAATTGTCTTGCTAACCTCGAGAAAATCCTGGAGAGATGCATGGAGGTGAACCTCGTGCTAAACTGGGAAAAATATCATTTCATGGTAACTGAAGGAATAGTTTTAGGACATATAGTTTCCGAAAAAGGTATAGAGGTAGATAAAGCTAAAATAGAAGTTATAGAAAACCTAAAACCCCCAAAAACCATCAGAGAAGTCCGAAGCTTTCTTGGACACGCTGGATTCTACCGGCGTTTTATTAAGGACTTCTCCAAAATAACCAAACCGTTAATCGGACTTTTAATGATAGATGCTGAATTCATTTTCGATGAAAAATGTAATGACGCATTTAATCTTTTAAAGCAAGCATTAGTATCTGCAACCATTATGAAACCACCTGATTGGTCAGAACCATTTGAGATAATGTGCGATGCTAGTGATTATGCAGTTGGAGCCGTTCTAGGACAAAGGAAAGATAAAAAATTACATGTCATTTATTATGCCAGTAGAACCCTAGATGCTGCCCAACTTAACTACGCAACAACTGAAAAAGAATCACTCGCTGTAGTTATCGCTATAGACAAATTTAGATCTTATCTAGTAGGAGCAAAAATTATAGTTTACACCGATCATGCTGCCATTCGTTACCTATTAAGTAAAAAAGATGCCAAGCCCAGATTACTCCGATGGATTCTACTACTACAAGAGTTTGATTTAGATATAAGAGATAAAAAAGGCACTAAAAATATAGTAGCCGATCACCTTTCTAGGTTAAAACATCTAAAACCTGAACTGGTACCCATAAATGATGATTTTTCCTATGATAGACTGATTGCTAGAGTAGAAACCATTGAAGATAATAACCTAGATCCTTATGAGCACCCTCAAAATTCCTTAGCAATAAGTAACGTACCCTAGTATGCAGACTTCGTTAATTACCTAGCTACTGATATAGTACCCCCTGATCTTGACTACCACCGCAAGAAGAAATTCTTCCACGATGTGAGAAACTTCTATTGGGACGAACCGCTCCTTTTCAAAAGGGGTAAAGATGGCATTTTTCGCCGTTGCGTTCCAGAAGAAGAGGTAAATAATATTATCAAGCATTGTCATTCTGCACCGTATGGTGGACATGCGAGCACATCTAAGACATACGCCAAGATTCTTCAAGCTGGCCTATTCTGGCCTACCATGTGGCGAGATGTCTATGCTTGCATTGTCAAGTGTGATAGATGCCAACGCACTGGAAACATTTCAAGGCGTGATGAAATGCCTCTAAGAAACATTCAGGAAGTAGAACTCTTTGACGTATGGGGTATAGATTTCATGGGACCCTTCCCACCATCCTTAGGAAACAGGTATATCTTAGTAGCTGTAGACTATGTGTCTAAGTGGATTGAAGCTATAGCTGCACCCACAAACGACACTAGGGTAGTAATCAAACTATTTAAAACTATATATTCCCTATATTTGGAACACCACGTTTAGTCATAAGCGATGGAGGATCACACTTTATATCGAGAATATTTGATAAACTTTTAAGAAAATATGGAGTTAGGCATAGAGTAGCAACACTATACCACCCACAAACTAGTGGCCAAGTAGAAGTATCTAATAGGGAGATAAAACAAATCCTAGAGAAAACTGTTTCTATTTCTAGGTGAGACTGGTCTCAGAAGCTTCAAGAAGCATTATGGGCCTATAGAACCGCTTTCAAAACCCCTATAGGAACTACTCCTTATCAACTAGCTTATGGAAAATCCTGTCACTTACCGTTCGAATTAGAGCATAAGGCCTATTGGGCCATTAAAATTTTGAATTTAGATTACCTAGCCGCTGGAGAAAAGCGTACCCTAGACATTCATAAATTAGAAGAACTTAGGCAATCTGCCTACGAGAATGCAAAAATATATAAAGAGAGGACAAAAGCCTATCATGACAAAAGAATAGTAAAGAAAAACTTCGATATAGGCGATTTTGTTCTCCTTTTCAACACTAGGTTACGACTCTTCCCTGGAAAGTTACGTTCAAGATGGACTGGTGCTTTCGAAGTATCCAAGATTCTGAGATCCAGAGCCGTAGAAATCAAGAACGAAACCTGTAGTCCATTCATTGTAAATGGACAAAGACTGAAGCTCTACGAAGGAGGAGACATTCCAGCATACTACTCAAGCCACACCCTGATTGATCCACCGATTCCTACTACTACAGGTGTATAAATTCTAATCATCAAGCTAATGACGTTAAACAAGCGCTGCGTGGGAGGCAACCCATGGTTTTTCTTTCACTTTACTATTTCGCATTTATTTAATTTTATTTTATTTTTATTTTATTTTATCATATTTTGCATTAAGACTAAGATTTGAATGGTTTGTATTTTCAGGATCACTTCCTTAACTTTTACAGGATGCAGAATTTCGATGACATGCACGTGGCCTATAGAGATAATGCTCAGAGGGAGCGCTACATTGCTTTGTATCAACGCCCTATGGCACCCACACGTTACCCTGATCAGCACTGTATGGAGGCACTGGGTATCGAGCCGAGTATCCGATTCCTTAGCCACCAACTTCACTGGGACGAGTTTGCTGATGACTTGAGTAACACATATAGGAACCTGACTTTGGAGTTCCTGAGTTCATTCGACTATGACCCATATTCTGGACCAGATGGGTATGCTGCTTTCAGGCTTTTCGGGGTTGAGTACTCCTTCAGCCAGAAAGAGTTCGGCGACTTATTGGGCTTCCAGACTACTCCTGATGCTATCCCGGAGACACCTATGGGATATTTCCTGGGTAAGGAGGTTGAGAAGTTTTGGAGTGATATATCAGGTGGCGGAAGCCAGGATCCATCTATGCAGCTGTCTCATGTCATACATAACCCCGCCTTCAGATACTTTCAGATGATATTAGCACATTCCTTCCTGGGATGGCCGGATGCAGAGACACTACTGAGTGAAGAGGAGATCTTCCTATTATTCTGTGCATCCCAGTCTCGCCCAGTAGCATGTGGGAACTTTTTATTATACAGTCTCAGCGGTATCTCCAGATCCACCGAAGGAGTCATCCATGTTGGCGGAATCATCACTCAGATTGTTGTCGCTTTAGGTCTGTCTCGCAAGTTGTTACATCTTCGGACCTACTGTGGGTACACGACCATGGACATCGACTTCTGTTTGACCAGAGGATTGATAAGGAGAGCCTCTTTCCACCCATGTCAGTTCTGATTGCTAGTCGACAGTGAGGCTATCCATTACTTCACACTGCCAGACCCTATGATGACCAGTGTGCATGATCCAGCGAATTGGAGTTATGCTCTAGAGGGACAGGGAGAGACCGTTGAGGAACCAAGATCACCACCCATTGCTGAATACACACCTACACCACCATCTCCCAGAATCACTGTTTTCTCTAATAATCTTTCATTGCAGACACCCGACATCCGCACTCAGATTGCTGAGTGTCGTAGAGAGATCGCAGCGCTTAGACAGGAGGTGGTTGACCTTACTTTACAGATGGGAGTGTCTGATCTCACCCAAGCTACTGAAGCCGACTGTCTATATCAGGAGATCGCAGAACTCAAGCAAGAAGTAACCATGCTTCGTGGTTCCTCTCAGGAAGATGACATCCCAACTATATGATCTCACCATTTAATCTTATTTTATCTCCTTTTTATATTTCTCGTATTTACATAACTCATCTTATATTATCGCATTTGGAATATTATAAAAAAAAATCTATACATTAGTATTTCTATTTTTATCTATATATGTTTTATATTTATTTTATTTGCATTTTAATTTTTCAGTTATTTATTTATTTATATTTAATTTCTGTTTTTGTTTTTGTTTCAGTTTCACTTTTTATTTTCGTTTTTACTTTTATAAAATTATGCAAGTCAAAGATACTAGGAGAATCACAAGACAAATGTTATCCGGACCCCTCAAAGCCAAAAGACAAGAGAAGCTCAAACCAAAGCACCAAAATCTGGCCCATCCAGATTTTGCCTTGTGGCGCCCGCCATAGGACCTGTGGCGCCCGCCACAGCATCTGTAAATGGTCGGGCCAGAACCCCTTTCTTCACCATTTTTGTAACTCACAACCTCCCAAACCCATTTTTCACCTTGGAAAAACATCCTTGAACCCACAAAAGCTCATACTTTTCTAACCACCACACCACACAAATCATTATTCCACTTTCCATTTTCGATTTCATCCGTCGGATTTTGTAAAAATCCAACCTTTTTCACAAACCACTTCATCTTCTTCATCACTTTTCAAGAGCTTTCAAATGGAGTTTAACGGATTCATTCTTCGAGGAGGGAAACCGGGGGATCGGCAAAGAAAAATTATTGAACGGGTGCAAAATCGGGAAATCCTCCCGACAAGGTATGTTGACGAAGACTGTCTTTACACTTTAGGTATCTATCATAGCATATTTCATTTATTAGATAATTTAGGTTTGCATAATTTCTTTTCCAATAAAGAACCTACCTATGAGCGGTTGACAATTGAATTTTTGAGTTCCTTAATTTGTATTGTCAACCCTAACACTGCTAGCACAGTTGGTACTGTCAAATTTAGAATGTTTGCTGTTGAATACCAATTCAGTACTGACGAACTAGCCAGCTTGTTAGGGATCCCTCATGGGGAAGGTGCTATTTGTGAGGCCCCTTTGGATTCCGAATGGTCTGTTGAGGTATTTTCCTTCTGGGAGCGTTTATCAAACACTTCCATAAACTCTTTTGAAGGAGTTCTTGCCTCAACTATCCATAACCCGGCCATCAAAGTTTTTAGATATCTGTTGGCATGCACTATTTTTGGCCGGGAGAATCCAAATAAGGTTAATGCTAGAGAGCTTCTATTTTTACAAGGAAGCCTCACAAATAGACGTATTAATTCGGTCCCGTTCATGCTTGCTCATATGATTTTAACTGTAAATAAAGCGGAACCGATTTCTTTTGGTGGATTGATTACATCTATTGCTCGGGCGCTTAACCTGAACGATGAGATGGCTACCCTAGAACCCTTACCTCCTCGCACAATTAACCTAAAATTTCTGAGAGACATGAAATTGTGCCGCTCGAGGAGAGAAGGAGGCTATATGCTTATGGTTCATGGCGTAGCCATCCCGTCTGTTGTTTTACCGTGCACTAGACGTACAGATGTACAAGATGAAAGGAATTAGACCTACGCTTTAGATGCCCCACCTGTTTTGGGTCCTCTTCCTCCTAACATTCCTGATGAGGCGGGACACGACACTGATGATGAATATGATCGGAGAGAGAGATCTCCCGTACCCCATGTGTCCCCCCATCATCCTTCACCACCACACACCGCACCATCTTCTTCTTCTGTAGGTACCACTCCTGGCTTCTATATTACAAAGAAGATGTGGCGTGACCACATGGCTAGATAGCAAAGGCGTGACGACCTCCTCTCTACCCTCTAGCAACAAATGACGGATAATATGAACTTCATGCAAGAATCGCAGCGGAGGTCAGACAGGTCCTATGACACTGTTCTACAGTCTCTGCTTACGGTTACCAATACACAAGCCCATCAGCAACAATACCACCAGCAACACATTGCTCTCATAGAAAACACTCAGGGTACCATTCTAGGTCACCTTCGAGAGGTGAGGACCGCTCAGAATGCCCTGCAGGCGAGGATGGATCAGAGAGACCGTCGTCATACCCGATCCCGTCGTCCACCTCAGGATGGCGAGGGCACTAGTGGTCAGCAATAGGTTGCCAGGTAACTCTTCCTTATCATATTTCGAAACATTGGGGACAATGTTCGATTTAAGTGTGGGAGGAGACTCTATCGTCTTTTCTTTATTACCTTTCATGTTTCTTTCCCTTTATCGCTTTTTCTTTGCTGTTTTTAGATAGTTTATTTATTGTTATTTACGTTTAGTTGTTTATTTTGCTTTTAAGTATAATGCATGAGTCTGACGAGTCACCAAATATAGTAGATCTTTAGTACAATCCTACCTCCCCATACCTTTAGCCCCACCGATTTTTTTTTTTTGCAAAAGAAAATAGTGTTATTCCGAAAGTTTTCAGGTTTTTAAAGACATGTTTTGAGTAAGGATGCGGTGACTTGGGAGAACTTTGCGAAACATCTGTATTATTTTAGCACCATAAACTTCATAAATATAGGAATCATTCCCGAAACCCCATATACCATGGCCTTAATCATCATTTCCATATAAGTCCTTAGTAGTTTATCTCAGCAGTCAGCTCCGGCCTACGCATCCTCTACGTAGGGGACCGATGCAAATAAGTGAATGATCCAGAAAAACAAAAAATTAAAAGAAAGCAAAAAGGCAACTCCGGTATAGGTGACCCTCACAAAGTCATTTAAACCAAAGAATTGTAAAAAATTGCTACAAAAGAAAAAGAAAAAGAAAAAGAAAAGCAGTACCCACTGCTAGTTGGTTCAGAGGTATCTGGCACTGAACTCGGTAGGGCGGATTACGATCCGATCCCCCACAACTACAGTTGGGTCCAATAAAAGGGTTTACACATGTTTATGTGCCTGAAACCCCAAGCTCTGATCATAATCACTAACAGGCCACTCTACTATGAATGATACCCTTAGTTCACTCAGTTAGTACCTATCACTGCATCCCGACTTGAACTTAGAATTTTTACCTGAAGCACTCATTTACACAAATTTTCTTTTAAGAGCTTTTCAATGTTTTGTTTGAGGACAAGCAAAGGTTTAAGTGTGGGAGAGTTTGATAACACTAAAATTTACCGTATTTTCGACTCCGATTTCACATGCATTCTAGTCGTTTTATTATCATTTTGTTGTGTTATTGGTATGTTTTCCTTTGTTTTCAGTTTTTTACTTTAATCGGAGCCCCGATCGAGAAAAGGAGTGAAAAAGAGCCAAAAACCCTAAAATTCAGCATTTTGTGCTTATGGCCTACCCAATGGAGGGCGCCACAGACCAAGCCATGACGTGTCCAAGCTCAACTTCCCTCAACTCCCACGTTCTCCACTACATCCACTAAGGCGCCTCATTTTGGCCTTGTGGCGGGCGCCATGGCCTTGTGGCGGGAGCCACAAGAGGAAAACAGTTTCCCTCCATTTTCAAGTTGAAGGGCATCCAAGTCATTTCCATCTTTTTACTTGCTTATAAATAGAAGCTCGAATTCACTTTTACAAACATCCAAACTTAGAGCAGAGGCAAACTCAGAGCAACTTTGTTTCACTTAGGCATATATTCAGTTTTATAAAGTGGTAATCGCTTTGCATTGGAGTGTTACCACAATTGTGTAATCGAGTGTGTGATAGAGTCTGTAATCGAGTTTGGAGCACTTTGGAAGGAAGTTAATCCTGCCGCCATTTTCATTTCCGCTTTGCAATTTATTCAACCCTCCGATTGGAGCAGGTTTTTATTACTTGTCTTTATCGTATTTATTTTCCCGCACTCGCTTTAAATTATTTATTTCCTGCCCTCACTTTACTTTATTTACTTTCCGCACTCGCTTTACTTTATTTACTTCCCGCACTCGCTTTAAATTATTTATTTCCTGCACTCGCACTACTTTTATTTACTTCTCGCACTCGCACTACTTTTATTTACTTTCCGCACTCGCACTACTTTTATTTATTTTAATGCACTTTTACTTTACCATGTCTAACTAAATTTATAAGGTTAGAATGTAAGGATCGTAATTGAACCAGTAATCCGTACAACTGTTCGTAGAAACACTTAAGGGCTATTTTAACTTTCAAGTTAAGTTTTCCCTCACTTCAATTCCGTTGGGTAAGATCGAAAGCCGTCCAACGTCTTTTTAAACTTAATTGTTTTTAACTATTTCAAAAACAGCGAAAGCGCTTTGTTTAGTTCATTAGGAGATTTTAACATTAAGAAGAAAAGAGATTTTAAAACTATTTTCGGACGCGTTTATAAGTTTAGAGTCTGGTTCGTGAGAACCTCTTTTGGTTAAGAAATCCAGGTTATAATACTTTTCAACTTAGTCAAGATACTATATTTCTTAAAAATAGGTTTACTACTCTAACGCAATGCGCGCCTTTTTATAAGTGACAATAAGAGGGTTTGATTAGGGAGTACAACTCGGTTCTGAATACGCGAAAGCGACAGTTCCTGTTAAATTAGTTCTTTTCAAAGTAGGAAACACTGCCCATAAGTAGCTCTACTAGCAAGTACTTGGATTATTAATTGATTACGTGAATTGCATTCGATCCTGTCTTTATTAATTAAATTTATTTCAATATTTTACTTTTCATTGCACACTCTAAAAAACACCTATTTTGATTGCCTTTGATAAACACCATAACAATAGATAACGATAGATTGACACTTGGTCTCTGTGGATTCGACAATCTTTTATATTACTCTGACGCGTTCGTATACTTGCGAAAAGCACCGCATCACATTACAACCACAAATCAGTCCAATTCAATCATCAAAAGATGACTTGAATGGCTTACAAGTCTTACGACTAAACAGACACAAACCCTAGCTCTCTCTCTATATTTCGCTCAGTATTGGTTGTGTTATAAAACAAGTTTTCTAAGTCCCTTTTTATAGAAGCTTTCAGCTGGGCTTGGACATCTTGAAAACCCTAAATCTATTTTCTAATCAAATCTTTTTATAACAGCTGGTTAGATCTCCTTGGAAAATAAGTAAATCAGGTTGTAATCCATGATTGAATGCGCCAGCTAATCAGATCTTCAATCATACATAGATTGCCATTAATTGTGCAATCACAAAACACCAGACATTCACACTGAATGTTCTGTGTACAGGATGTCATGACATCAGGTCTGACATCCTGGAAAAATCCTGCATAATCCAATAATTCCTTTTATAACTTCCAGCAGGTACAACCATATTAGATGCCATGACCTTGTGTATGTCATCTGAAATAATCCTGCATGAACATGTATTTCATTTAAGATCTAGCAGGTACATCCAATATCAGAAGCCATGGCATTGTTTGTGGCATTCTGAAACAATCCTACATGAACATGTTCTTGAACTCTAGCAGGTACATAGGATATCTCATGTTAAGACATCACACATAACATCTTGTGAACACTCTTTGTTTTACCAAAATTGCTGCCAACACTTAGAATCAACACCTGCCCATGAGGTCATTGCAAAATCTCCTCTGGTGTCTTCCCAATCACCAGATCTAATCCTACAACCTGAGTCTGATATTCCTATTACCCTTTGAAAAGGTATACGTCAAACACGAAATCATTCTCCATATTACATTAATTTATGTTATCTTTGTGTTTCCCCTTTGCAGTATACTTGTTTGTTTTCTTTGTCTTTAATTTCTCTTCCTAAAACTCCAAGTGAAGCATTATCTCACCCTAAGTGGAGGAAAGCAATGATTCATGAAATGTGTTCTCTTCAAAGTAGTGGTACTTGGGAACTAGTTCCTCTATCCCCTGGGAAATCTTTAGTAGGTTATCGTTGGCTTTATATAGTGAAGGTTGGACCAGATGGTAAGATCGGTCAGTTTAAAGCTCGCTTGTCGTTGGCTTTATATAGTGAAGGAGAATAACGATCCAAAACGCATCGGAATTTAAAATTTCTCCTTTAGTGATCCTTATGAATGGGCATGATCAGTGATAGAATTTTTGCCTCTTGTGGCGATTGAAACCTTTGATGCAGATCTAAGAAGTGATCACGAATGTTGAATGGTGACAACGCCTCTACGCAGTCCATACGAACGGATTCCTTCGATCTCAGTGCCAGCTGCTACGAATGAAGTCTTTGAGTGTGTGTGTGTGTGTGTGTGTGTGTGTGTGTGAGAGAGAGAGAGAGAGAGAGAGAGAGAGAGAGAGAAATGAAATTTCATAAGAACGAATGCTTCTGCACAAGGATTCTATTTATAGAACCACTTATGTGGGTTGTAAGCTAAAAAACCCACTTACGTGTATGTGACCCATATTTTATGATATACCAAAATCACTTAAGCACGTGGTACCTTACTATATTTTATATTCTACTTAAGTGCACCGTACCTTACGATGTTCTACAATTCACTTAAGTGCACTGTACCTTATGGTGTTCCTTATTTACTCTATCTCCCATCAATCCATCCTTTTGTGTGTGACCCTGTAAGTTTTCACGACATTGACAATTATATTAAATCACGTATTTAACATAATAAATAGTGAGCGGTATTTAGCAACACATCACTGCTACCCAAGACACGAAAATATCATGTGATCTGACAAATCCTTTTGTGATAAGACTTATGTGTACAATTACCCTTTTGCCCTTCCGTATATATTGAACATAAGGCATAGACCGTGTCATTCTTGTCCAGTTTAATATTGGGCCCGTAGACATTTATCCTATTACACAGAATGGGAAAATTTCATCTAGATCACTCATGCCCCTCAACATGCTTCGTGGAGTACCTATCAATTGTCTTTATGGTCATCTAGTTACAGACAATGTTTGATCAACAATAAGGCATTTGACTCTACATCTAGGGTCCACAGTGGTTTCAGGTCAAAGGGTGGTATACACCATTATCACCATGAGAATAACTTATGACACTTTGCGTAACATTCTATATAGTATTCTCATAGCAGGTCAATCTAGTATAAATATTACTCTTAATATTCATACTTATGTTTAAGACTTGATAACTCCTTATCCATGATCCATAAGATGTGATCATCAGTCTATATACATAATAGTCTTAATGATTTAATGTTATCCCACTTCACAATAAAGCTCGACTACGGATACTTTAAGAATATTGTCCTTATGTTTAATGGGATCTCATGATTAAGTCACACTTGATACATTAAACGGACTAGCTATTCTAAGGACTTTATTAAACAAACATAATAAAGAAAAAGCCTTCTATTATTAATAAATAATTCGATACAAGTACCAAAAGTATTGGCCTCTAGGGCTTATACCAACAATCTCCCAATAGCACTAGAGCCAATCAGGCATACCCCTAATGCCCATAGATATAGTACGACCATCATGCTTCTGCTGCGCAAGAGGCTTTGTCAGTGGGTCAGCAATATTGTCAAGTGTAGGTACTCTGCATATTTTCACATCTCCTCTATCTATTATGTCTCGAATGAGGTGATAACACCTAAGTATGTGTTTGGATCGTTTGTGAGATCTAGGCTCCTTAGCTTGTGCGATACCATCATTGTTATCACAATAGAGATCAATGGGTTCCACAGTGCTAGGAACTATGCCAAGTTCACTAATGAACTTTTTGATCCAAACAACTTCCTTTGCTGCACTTGAGGCAGCAATATACTCGGCCTCGGTTGTAGAATCAACAATTGTATCTTTCTTTGAACTTTTCCAGCTCACAGCGCTACCGTTTAAGCAAAACACATAACCAGATCGCGATCTAAAGTCATCCTTATCTGTCTGGAAGCTAGCATCGGTGTATCCAATTACAACAAGCTCTTCCTGACCTCCATAAATCAAGAATGAGTCATTAGTCCTTCTCAAATACTTAAGGATATTATTGACAGTTATCCAATGAGCATCATCGGGATCAGATTGGTACCTACTCGTTGCACTTACAGCATACGAGACATCTGGTCGAGTACATAACATGATATACATGATAGATCCTATTGCAGATGCATATGGAATCTTATTCATGTGATCCCTTTCTTCCTTAGTTGAAGGGGATTGTTATTTTGATAGACACATGCCATGTTACATAGGTATGAATCCTTTCTTGGAATCATGCTTATTAAAGCATTTCAGTACTTTGTCTATGTATGTACTTTGACTTAGGCCAAACAATATTTATCATCTATCTCTATAGATCCTGATTCCTAATATATAGGCTGCTTCACCTAGGTCCTTCATAGAAAAGCATTTACCCAACTAAGACTTTACTTATTGTAGGGTAGGGACATCGTATCCAATGAGTAATATATCATCTACAAATAATGCCAGGAAGACGATCATGCTCCCACTAACCTTCTTGTAGACATAAGGCTCATCTTCATTCTTGATGAATCCATATTGTTTTACTGTTTCATCAAAACAAATATTCCAGCTTCTGGAAGCTTGCTTCAATCCATAGATTGATCTTTGTAACTTGCATATCTTTTGGGCTTCTTTTGGTATGTCAAATCCTTCAGGCTGTGTCATGTACACATCCTCAAGAAGATTCCCATTAAGGAAATCGGTTTTGAGATCCATCTTCCATATTTCATAATCATGATATGCAATGATAGCAAGTAAAATCCGAACATATTTAAGCATTGCAACTGGTAAAAAGTTTTCATCATAGTCAACCCCATGAATTTGTTTATATTCTTTTGCAACCAGTCTTGCCTTATAGGTATGTACCTTACCATCCATGTCAGTCTTGTTTTTGAAGACCCACTTGCATCCTATAGGGTTAACTTCTACAGAAGGCTCTACCAAGGTGCAAACTTGGTTTGCGTACATGGAATCCATTTCAGATTTCATGGCTTCTAGCCACTTCTCAGATTTGGGACCAGTTATGGCCTCTTGGTACGTCACAAGCTCATCTTGATCCATGAGTAATACATTACCATGATCAGTTATGAGATATCCATATCTCTCAGGCAGGTGACGTATCCTGCTTGACCCACGTTGGTCTTGTTCTACTTGAGCAGGTTGCTCTTCCACAACTACTTGTGTTTCCTACTCTAATTCCTCCATAGGTGTATCAAGGCTTTGTGATTCTTGAATTTCTTCAAGCTCTACTTTCCTCCCACTGATTCCTTTGGAAATAAAATCCTTTTCTAGGAAAACTCCAGTTCGAGCGACAAACACTTTGCCCTCAGAAAGATTGTAGAAGTAATACCCTCTTGTTTCTTTAGGATATCCCACAAATAAGCATTTGTCAGATTTGGTCTCAAGCTTAGTTGAAATTTGTCATTTCACATAAACTTCGCAACCTTAAATCTTCATGTAAGACATATGTGGTTTCTTACCACTCCATATCTCATATGGTGTCTTCTCAACCTTTTTTGATGGAACACGGTTAAGTGTGTAAGCTGCTGTCAATAGTGCATATCCCCAAAATGAGTTTGGAAGATTGGCGTGACTCATCATGGATTAGACCATGTCTAAGAAGGTTCGATTTCTTCTATTAGATGCACCGTTCCATTGGGGTGTTCCATGAGGAGTAAGTTCGGATAGGATCCCACACTCTTTCAGATGGTCATCAAACTCTAGGCTTAAATACTCACCACCTCGATCTGATCGAAGAGTTTTAATATTCTTACCTATTTGGTTTTGTACTTCATTCTTGAATTCCTTGAACTTTTCCAAGGACTTTGATTTGTGTTTCATTAAATACACATAACCATATCTATTGAAATCATCAATAAATGTGATGAAGTACTGAAAACCTCCTCTGGCTGGTATGTTCAATGGTCCACATACATCAGTATGTATGAGGGCCAAAAGATCATTAGCTCTTTCACCTTTTCCTATGGATGGAGACTTTGTCATCTTTCCAATTAAACAAGATCTGCATGTCTCATATGATTCATAATCAAAAGAGTCCAAGAGTCCATCTTTATGGAGTTTGGAAATATGTTTCTCATTTATGTGGCCTAATCGACAATGCCAAAGGTAAGTTGGATTTAACTCATTAGGTTTCATCCTTTTAGTATTAATATTATAAATAGGAATTTCAAGATCAAGGACACATAGTCCATTGTTCATTTGCGCAGTAGCATAGAATATATCATTCAAATAAATGGAGCAACAATTTTTCTTTATTATAAATGAAAGACCAAATTTTTCTAAACAAGAAACAAAAATAATATTCCTGCTAATTGCAGGTACATAATAACAATTCTCTAACTGAATTATTAAACCAGTAGGTAAAGTCAATAAATAAGTTCCCATGGCTAAAGCAGCAACCTTTGCTCCATTGTCAACTCGTAGGTCAACTTCACCTTTTGCCAAATCTCTACTCCTTTTTAGCCCCTGCACATTGGTATAAATGTGTGAACCGCATCCAGTATCTAATACCCATGATGTAGAAGTAGATAAATTAATTTCAATAACAAAAATACCTGAAGTTGAAGTCTCTACTCCATTCTTCTTATCTTCTAGGTACTTTGGCCAGTTTCTCTTCCAGTGTCCGGTTTTACCACAATGGAAGCAGGTGCCTTCCTTTGCTATTCCTCCACTAGGCTTCAAGGCAGGAACAGTGGGTTTGGGTTTGGCAATTTCCTTACCTTTCCCTTTATCACCCTGCTTGGTGGGTCTTTTGTTCTGTCTCTTTCCATTTCCGATCATCAGAATGGACTTCCCTTTTGACTTCAGATTCTGCTCAGCAGTTCTTAATATGGCTAGCAGTTCAGGAAGAGATTTGTCCATATCATTCATATTTAAATTAAGGATAAATTGACTGAATTTATCTAGCAACAATTGCAAGATCAAATCAGTCGCAAGTTCCTTTCCGAGGGGAAAACCCAACCTCTCAAGGTTCTCCATATACCCAATCATCTTGAGCACACATGGACCTACAAGGGCTCCCGTAGCTAACTTGCCTTGAAAAATGGCTTTTTAAACTTAAAACCTTTCATACCTTGCTTTCTCTTGATAGAGCATCTTCAGGTGTTCGATCATATCGAACACTGCCATGTTCTCATGTTGCTTTTGCAACTTTGAGTTCATGGTAGCTAGCACAAGGCAAGCAGTTTCATTGGCATCATCGACATGCTTCTTATAAGCATATCTTTCTGCCTTAGGTGCAGAACTAGGAGGTTCCTCTTCAGGAACAGGTTTCTCCAAGACATACAACTTTCTATCATGTTTGAGGACAATCCTTAGGTTTTAGTGTCAATCCAGAAAATTTGTCCCAGACAATTTTTCCTTATCAAGGATTGAGCTCAAAATATTATTAGAGTTGTTTGTCATCATGGTAATCTACATGAAAATAATGAAAATATAAGTATCAATAACATATTTAATTAGGCCTTTAATTAAATATGCTCCCACTATTTTACTCAAAACAAATGACCCTCACCAATTGATTCGGAAAATACCGCTGGAAGGTTTTCTAGTGGGTCGAGATCCACATTTCACTTTGTTTTAAGTCCGCGTAGGCGTATTATACAAAACTAGGTTATTTAGATAGGAACTCCATCCAATTGTATCTAATACAACTCTCGAATATTTTAGTTGGGTGAATAACTCCTTATTCCAATCCATCACATGGATCATTTCCAACTCTTGCTTCTAAACATATATAAAGTTTGACCCATTGTTTTAGCAATTGGATATTACAATCATCCCATCGCACCTTACTAATATAGAATATGCACCTCGCGTAGGCGAAACCTACATTATTCGATACTAGTCTTGATGAGTGCTAAAACTTGGAAAGCACAAACTTTATATTTAATTTGAGGGAATTTGCAATTATTTTGATCTCACTGGCTTATTTATCATATAAATCGTCTCTCACATGCATCAACATACATTCACATGCATCAACATACATACAAAATGAAACAGTTATGGCCCCTATCATAATTGTTCTCCCAAGCCAATGAGAGAACCTAAGCTAACCTAATAACGATATAAGGTTCTCCAAGCAAGATCTTCAAAGTTGTCCTCCTTTGATATTGTTTTCTTCTCTTTCTTCATAACAGTACATTACATAAAAGAAACTCGTTTTACATACGAGGGAGTGAGATGAGAAAAGAAGTTACATTAAGAGATTAAAAGAGAGGCACGACACGCATGTCGTATTTTAAAATATCAAAACAAAATAAAGGAAAACTAAGGTCATAACCGATCACCACAAGACAATAATAATAAATACATTATTATTAATTTAAATTTTGTTAATTAAATAAACCAAATTAAATTTCGACAACAGATCACTCCATGCAGAGTTGCAGGGGCAGCGCCCCGACATAAAATTTTAATGAACAATTCATTTGAAATCTACGTTGTTTTTCACATCAACACTTGATACCTTAAAGCACAACTCTTGCGCAGTCACAAACCTAATCCCATAACTCTTTGACAGCACAACCCTTGTACCGTCATGAACCCTAATGCAGCAATATCATACCGTCAAACACACCTCGATCGTTAATTCAGTATGATTGATCGACATATCATTGCTTCACCATACTAATGTCGGATCAAGAAGCAAATGACCATTGATCGCTCAAAGGAAAACAACCATTAAGTGTTTGAATGAATGAAACAGAAAAAATATATCATATATACCGTATTTTGCATCATAATTACTTATATCATATATATAACTTGATCGATCTCAATTGTGTAACCTATGGACGATCGATGTATCGCTGCTTCACCATACTAACATCGGATTCTGAAGCATAGTTAACATCAATCATCCAAATCGTACATACATGATGCCAAATTTAATTACTCGTTTAGCCTTTGATTCATTCCATCTTTTAATCGTATTAATACAGAAAATACAGAAAATAAATAGCTATCAGATGCATGGTTTCGTAAGTGGCTCTGATACCACTGAAGGAGAATAGTGATCCAAAACGCAGCTGAATTTAAAATTTCTCCATCAGCGATCCTTACGAATGGGCATCATCAGTGATATAATCATTACCGCTTGTGGCGATTGAAACCTTTGATGCAGATCTAAGGAGAGATCACGAACATTGAATGGTGACAACGCCTCTACTCAGTCCACATGGACGAATTCCTTCAATCTCAGCGCTAGCTGCTACGAATGAAGGCTTTGAGTGAGAGAGAGAGAGAGAGAGAGAGAGAAACGAAATTTCATATGAACAAATGCTTCTGCACAAGGGTTCTATTTATAGAACCACTTATGTGGGTTGTAAGCTAAAAAGCCCACTTAAGTGTATGTGGCCCATATCTTATGATATACCAAAATCACTTAAGCACGTGGTACCTTACCATATTTCATATTCTACTTAAGTGCACTGTACCTTACGATGTTCTACAATTCACTTAAGTGCACTGTACCTTACAATGTTCCTTATTTACTCTATCTCTCTTCAATCTGTCCTTTTGTGTGTGACCCTGTAGGTTCTCACGACATCGGTAATTATATTAAATCACGTATTTAACATAATAAACAATGAGCGGTATCTAGCAACACACCACTGCTATCGAAAACACGAAAATGTCATGTGATATGACAAATCCTTTTGTGATAATACTTATGCGTACAATTACCCTTTTTCCCTTATCTCTATATTGAACATAAAGCATAGACCATGTCATCCTTATCCAGTTTAATATTGGACCCGTAGACATTTATCCTGTTATGCAGAATGGGCAAATTCCATCTAGGTCACTCATGTCCCTCAACATGCTTCGTGGAGTACCCATCAACTGTCTTTATGGTCATCTAGTTACGGATAATATTTGACCTACAATAAGGCACTCGACTCTACATCTAGGGTCCATAGTGATTTCAGGTCAAAGGGTGGTATACACCATTATCACCATGAGAATAACTTATGACACTTTGCATAACGATCTATATAGTATTCTCATAGCGGGTCAATCCAGTATAAATATTACTCTTAATATTCATACTTATGCTTAAGACTTGATAACTCCTTATCCATCATCCGTGAGATGTGATCATTAGTCTATATACATAATAGTCTTAATGCTTTAATGTTATTCTACTTCACAACAAAGTTCGACTACGAATACTTTAAGAATATTACCCTTATGTTTAATGGGAGCTCATGATTAAGTCACACTTGATAAATTAAACGAACTAGCTATTCTAGGGACTTTATTAAACAAACATAATAAAGAAAAATCCTTTTATTATTAATAAATAATTCGATACAAGTACCAAAAGTATTGGCCTCTAGGGCTTACACCAACACCTATTACCCTTTGAAAAGGTATACGTCAAACACGAAATCATTCTCCATATTATATTGATTTATGTTATCTTCGTGTATCCCCTTTGCAATATACTTGTTTGTCTTCTTTGTCTTCTATTTCTCTTCCTAAAACTCCAAGTGAAACATTATCTCACCCTAAGTGGAGGAAAGCAATGATTCATGAAATGTGTGCTCTTCAAAGTAGTGGTACTTGGGAACTAGTTCCTCTATCCCCTGGGAAATCTTTAGTAGGTTGTCGTTGGCTTTATATAGTGAAGGTTGGATAAGATGGTTAGATCGGTCAACTTAAAGCTCGCTTGGCAGCCAAAGGATACACTCAGATTTTTGGGTTAGATTATAGTGATACCTTCTCGCCTGTAGCTAAGATGGCATATGTCAAACTTCTTCTAGCCATTCAACATTGACCTCTTTATATACTTGACATCAAAAATGCCTTTTTACATGGTGATCTTGAAGAGGAAGAATATGGTTGTTGAATGCCAAACCAGTTGATACTTTTATGGATCAAAGTTTCAAACTTCTACCCAATGAGGGGAGCCTTTATCTGACCTAGGAAAATATAGGAGATTAGTTGGAAAGTTGAATTATCTCATAGTCACTCGTCCAGTCATTTATTTGCAGTTAGTGTGATAAGCCAAATCTTAAATTCCCTTTGTCAAGAACACGTGGAAGCTGTTATCCAGATTCTGAGATACATCAAATGTGCTCTAGGAAAAGGTCTCATATATGAAGATAAAGGATATACTCAGATAGTTGAATACCCCGATGCTGATTGGGCAGGATCACCCATGGATAAACGATTCACCTATGGGTATTATGTACTTATTAGAGGAAACCTTATATCCTAAAAAAGTGAGAAACAAAATATAGTTGCAAGATCAAGCGTCGAGGAAGAGTATAGAGTCATGACAATGGCAACATGTGAACTTATTTGGTTAAAACAGTTGCTCAAGGAACTTTAAATTGAAGAAGCAAGACCAATGACACTTATTTATGATAATCAAGTTGAATTGCACATTGCTTCAAATCTAGTCTTCCAAGAGGACCAAACATATTGAGATAGACCGTTACTTTGTCAGAGAGAAGATCGAGTCAGGTGACATCGTCACAAGCGTTGTCAACTCTAATGATCAATTGACATATGTGTTTACAAAATCCCTGCGAAGTCCCAGAACCAACTATATATGTAACAAGCTTGATGCATTTGACTTATATGCTCAAGCTTGAGGGGGAGTGTTGATATATATATATATATATATATATATATATATATATATATATATATATATATATATATATATATATATATATATATATATATATATATATATATATATATATATATATATATATATATATATATATATATATATATATATATATATATATATATATATATATATATATATATATATATATATATATATATATATATATATATATATATACACACACACACACGAAGAGAATACTCCCTAGTATAATCTAGAATAGAGTAGGATACACTACTACAAAAGTAGATATAACAACGCCACCTTTACAACGGTCTTTCGAAGGAGTGTGGTGATATCTCTAAATTCATGCGCCTATATAATTTTTTATTTTTTAATTAAACATTTTTAATTTATTACCACAGTTTTCTCAAACAACCATGGTAATATAGTTTGACGTTTTATGAGTTCGACTCTTAGCACCTACTATTTCGTGATTTCTTCAGATTTTACCACCGCCTTTCACTTTTATTTAATTAAAGAAGGATAGTTCACTATAGTTATTTTGACTAACCGTTTTGAAAGATTTTCTATTTTTTTTTCAAATTGTAATACTTTAAATATGACATTTTTAAAAAAAAATATCAGCAATGTCAATATTATATCACCACGGTTTTTAAAAATCCCATTGTGATGTATCACAATGGTTTTCTAAAATAATCGTGGTGATATCTTTTAATCACATTACCCAGAGCTAGCTAGCTACCTTGTCTAATGTCATGAAATATTTTCAATAACATATTAATTTTCTATTATAGCTCAAATCACGTTATATTCAATTTTTTTTCACTTGTTTATGTAAGCATTTAACGATAAGACACCTTTGTCTTTCGAAGACTTATACGAAGTTCGTAGATATTGGGCGATTATTTTTAATGTGTTAGTTGAAAAAGGAGGAGTTAGTATTTATAATGGTTAATTTGATATTTTGTAAATATTTAGCTCGCTCTCTCTCTCTCTCGCTCTCTCTCTCTCTCTCTCTCTATATATATATATATATATATATATATATATATATATATAGAGAGAGAGAGAGAGAGAGCTAATTATTTACAAAATATCAAATTAACCATTATATATATATTTTTAACATAATGGTAAAACAACAAATAAAGATCTATAATATATAGAAATAAAAATAAAAATAAAAAGTATTTAATCACAGTAATTTTAAATCAACAATTGTTATAGATATCACGCATAATATTATTAACCATATATTCCTTGGGTTTCGAAATCATGATCATTTGTTTTATATTACAACAATTGATTATCTTGACCGTCGTGAGATATAGCACGCTACCCAGCTTATCACAACGGTCCAAGACCCATGGTGGAAATCATCATACATACAATCACACCCTACCTCGCAACGGTTAGTCAGACGTGATTGTATTTCTTTTCCAACCGTTATGATATGTATTTTTCGTAGTAGCAATATTTATGTAATTAGTACCACGGTCTGTATTTTTTCCTATAAAAATCATCTTCCGTTGTATTATTCAACACACGGTTTAATTTAAATGTCTCTTAGTCTCACTTATTTCAACAAAACCTAGAGCTGAAAATAGAAAGGGAATGACTGAGAATATCCCATACCACAATATTAAGAGGGTATCGGTCATTCCTCTAACCTTGCACAATGGAAGGAGTCTGATCAATGAGAAGGTCATCCTAAACAAACTACTTCGCCCCTACACACATCGTACTTGAGGGTCTGTGTGATATCAAGGTTCTTCATTCAAATACTTTTCTCACACATGCCTCATTTTTGGGAGACAATGTAATATCTAGGTTCTTCTCTCAAAAGAAATCCGCTCTTACCATTCTTGTGTTTGGGTGACTATGTGTCAGACTGACCCTCTAAGTTGGAGTCTCGCCTAGACCCTGAAGAGTGCTCCTAAAATAGTGAACAACATAGGGACCTTAAAACAAGTTCGAATAAGCCCTCCATAAATAGAAATAGGCTAGCACCCTTGGATTTGAAGTCGACAATACTGATTGAAATAATGGGTCCATTAAAAGGTCTTAAATATCTAGACAAATACAAATTTCAATCAAATCATAAATCTCATGCATTAACCTTGATTAGAAACTTTTTACCAAAATAAATATCTAGATTAATTAATTTTGTTTTCCTTTTTATAAAATCACTTTTTTAAGCATTAACCTTGATTAGAACCTTATTACCAAAATAAATATATGAAAATAAATATATTATAAGGTGGATTATTTAATTTTTTTTCCTTTTTATAAAAAAAATGTCTAACTTTTTATACATGGGTTAGTCTCTATAATTAAAAAGAATGCAGAAAGATAAGTAAAGATAAATATCATATATTTATTAACATCAATTTTTATATTTTACACCATCATAGAACATATTACAAAGGGTTGTATTATTTATATAAGAACAACTGAGTGTGGACCCTGTTTAGTTTATTATTTCTCCATTTTGTTCAAGGAATGCTGTGAAACAAAAGACAAAAAATAATATGAATATTAATTCTAAGTAATAGTAAATATATATTAAAGAAAGAAATATTGAAAACTTACTTATTGCAATCCATGTGTCTACTTATAGTATAACCTAAGTGAACACCGCAAAGTTCGGGAAGTGAGGCAGCTAAATCATCTCTAAAGTTAGAGATTTGATTAGCCAATCTTTTTAGGCATTCACATGCGGCACGACGTTCTTCAACAGTGGGTGCTGATGATTCTATAAATCTAACGCCAAGGCAACAACTAGTTGGTGGCTTATTATCCTGACCGATGAGAAATGGCTTACAAGATAATAAAGATGTCTCTGCTGCTCCACAATCAAAACCATGCACTTTCTCCATACTGAGGAGAAATAGAACTAGAAATGTCAGAATCATACTCAAATTCTTCATCTTGTTTTTTCACACTTATTTACTTGTGTTTCAATGTATGATATCAAGATTCAAAGGTGGGGTATATATATAGCTCAAGATGTGGGATAGTATCAAGGATAAAATATATTATAGAATGTAATTTCTATCACTTTAAAAATTAGTAATTTGGTTTTATTCTTTGGAATGCTTTTGTGTGTTGTCGATACTTCACTATATTGGCATTCTAATTTTGGATAAGTGAGAAAAACTTTCAAACTTGCATATCTATTAATATTTTGTACTATTTTTCATCAACAAACACAAAGTATGACACACCATAGCTTAATAAATATTTATATACTTGAGACGAAAATAAATTTTAGCGTCATCAAAATTCAAAAACTATGTGATAAAATAAAAATATGGACAAATCAATATTCAAAAACTATGTGATAAAATAAAAATATGGACAAATCAATTTGCTTCCACATATACGTAAGTAACAAGAAACCAAGTATTCACTATTAAAGCACATAAAATTTTTAATTATTTTATTTTAAATAAAATTTATGATTTTCTATAATATATTAATAATATGTTTATGTATTTTGTCCTTTGCTATATGAGCGAACCTTTGTCTATGCAAATGGCGCATTGTTTCTTAATTGGGATGGTCATTATCGAATATGACACAAGTTGCACAAGGTGCTTATAACCTGGGAAAGTCTTTAGGGCAAGAAAGTTCATAGAACTTAGAGTGATGTAAGCTTACGACATTACTATAGATAATATAACATAGTAGGGAGAACTCTTTTTCCCTACAAAGGCTTGAGTTTTTAATGAGGCGCTATATTTTTTAAAATAAATTTTATTGTATTCATATATTTATAACTTTTTTCACTATTTTTCCAAATCCCCTATCACTATAAGAATTATGTTGCATAACGTCATTGTGACTGGAACTCACATGGCAAAATAAGGTTGTTGCGAGTGAATTTCATGTCACAAACACTTTTTAATAATTAAATAATATTTTAGATGGTGGAATATTTAAAAAAAAAAAAAAACATTTCGTTGTGTTATTCTTCAGTAACATATGGGAATCTTTTCTGAACGCATTGATGAGTTGGTCAAGAAACTGTGATTATTGTGACTGTGACTGGTCAACATTACCGACATGGAAATCACGCCCCCAGGCAACAATTACTTTTTATTTGCCATGTGATTTTCACGTCGCTGAGTTACGACGTGATTTCTACGACGCATAATGGCTTATATATATATATATATATATATATATATATATATATATATATATATATATATATATTTGTTTGTTTGATTGTTTAAATTTATATGTTAGATTTATTTTCTTGTTTGGGTTTTGATAGTTAGATTTAAATATGTTCAGTTTTATATGTTGATATGTTTTTATATTAGTTGAATTTTTTTTCCAATATGTCAATATATATATATATATATAGTTATAGAAAAGAACAGAATATATTAAATAGTATATATTATTTTTCTAAATTTAATATAATAAATTTAAAAATTATTATTATTAAATTTCGTAATTAATAAATTAATAAATATTTTTTTTTATTAAAAAATGATTTGTGTCGTGGGAAACACGTCGCTAGTCATAAATAATTTTTCAAATAAGTTTCGTGAAAAACACGTCGCAAATATGATATTAGTGACGTTAAACTCACGTGGCAAAAATGCTACCAGGATCTGCAAACCTGACGTGCAGCAGTAGAGAAGCAGAAATGCAACAAAATTTTGTGACGTGAAAATCACGTGGCAAATGTTGTGACGTGAATTTCACGATGGATCTTTGTGGCGTGAAAATCACGTGGCAAATGTTGTGACGTGAATTTCACGACGCATCTTTGTGATGTGATATTCACGTGGCAAATGTTGTGACGTGAATTTCACGACGCATCTTCGTGACGTGATTTTCACGTGGCAAAAAAGTTATCGCAACTGCTACTTCCTCGTGAAAGATTACGACGCTAATGTTGCTTTGTGATGTGATTTTCACCTTTGTGTCGTGAAAATCACATCACAACATACAACTTTTTTGTAGTGTATGAGCGAACTTTGAAAAATCTCCCTATACAAAAATTTTGATTTCATCCTTATCTTTTCAAAATTCCCTTATTTTTGTCCTTCTTGAGACCCGCCATCCGAATTTATGACATGATCTTCTTTTTATAAATTCTTTTTAATGATGTGGATGATTTCTTTTTCTTTTTTTCTTCATTTTTTAAACCCAATTTGAATTTATTATTATTATTTTATTTTTTGGTTGTTAAATGCTAAAAGATAAAACTTTATTTATTCCAAAAAGATAGGTCCAACTTGTTCTTCTGATTTTTGGCAAAATACTCCACACTCAGAGCCAATCAATGGCTCATGAGTGTGGTGGTTTGTTCGTAGTTATGCATAGGTGTTGTTTCCATGTTTAAATCCCTTAAAAACTCGTACTTGGAGGATTTGATTTAAGTGTCTCAAGGTTGAAGACGACTTGGCTTCGCGCATTTTGAATTTGAAATATTGTGTTCGCTCATTCTGATTGGCCAACTAGCGTGCGCATCACGTTTTCCTTTTTGTTTTATTATTTTATTATATTGGTGTGTTTCTGAATCACCAAAGGATGCTTGGCCCAGTGGATGAGGGGGTTGACCCCCATGATCCCAGGGTCAGGGTTTTAACCCTCAGCGTGTGCATTTGTCCCGTTTTATTTCTTTCTTCTTTGTTTTTATTTATTTATCACCTTATTTATTTTCCACTTCATTTGATATTTTTACCACTTATATTTATATTTATGAGAATATTTCCTACACAAACTCATAGCATTTTTTTCTCTACTATTTATCACCTTATTTACTTTAGATTAAGTTTTGATTATGCATTTCTTAAGTTATAGTTTCATTTGATTCACTATGTTTCTATTTTTATACTAATCCACTAACCATTATTGTTAACTTGTTCATATTGTACATTAATCATTAGGACTTGTCTAACCTAATCATTTAATCAAATCATTAACCATTAACCCTTAAGTTGGTATAGTCTTCCTTTTCTCAAGCTATTGATAGATGAACTTGGGGTTTGTATAACTATCATTGTTACAAATCTATTATAAGTTGATCATTGATCATCTTCAATACATTGCATCAGTGATAAGTTATCCTCTGATGCGCCATATTGTAAGACACTAATTTTAACCCTAAGATCCCTCATGGCATCATGCTATTGCACAAGTGCATTGCCTTAAGGATCATAGCATGTTTGGCTCCTTAACCCTAGGGTTGGGACTTGTTTGAGTGTTTTGAGATCACCAAGCATGCTTGTATTATATGTTATTTCTTTTCATATTTGATTACTAACCAAAAGCACAAAAATATGTCACTAACTCTTTTTGAAGCTCAAGTGATCATGTGCTCCATAATGCTCCTAGGAGGCTCCTAAGCCCAATGAAATGGCTAGATGAAGATGAGAAAAAGCATGAAAATGATCATATATATCCCCCAATTATCTCAATTTGTCAATTTGATCAAGATAACCCAAAGGGCTTAAAGATTGTTTCCCAAGGAAACCCTAATTTCACCATGCTTTGACTGTGCCTTGCCCATGAAGCAATCTCAACCTATGATCAAATTTAATCAAAGTAAGTTCTTTAATTTATCATTTTATGCATATATGAGCCTATTTGAGGCCCCTAAATCATTTATTCATCAAGATTGGAAGTTTGGTCTTGAAAAGTTGACCAGTCAAATCATCTGACTAAGCTGAGGATCAATGAGATATAACTTTTGATGAATTTGTCAAATAAATATGACCCCAAGAGAAAACATGTTACTAAGAATCATATGAACAACTTTCATGTTCATAAAAAATCCATTTTAAGCTTGGAAGGTCATCATTCATTTCAAAACATTATAGGTCATTTTGACTGAAACCCTAATTTTGGGTCAACTTGCCAAGGGCATAACTCCCTTAATTTTTATGATTTTAAGGTGAGACCAAAAGCATTGGAAATATTGAGATGTCTAATTCAAATGTTATGTCGGACAAAATTTCATAATCCTAAAATAAATACATGTGATAATGCAAAACATTATAGGTCATCTTGGACCTAATTCATTGAATTTGAAAAAGTACCCAACTTCAAATGCCCATAACTTTGTCATCGAAAATCCAAACGATGAAAATTTTGAGTCTATATTTACCATCTTGGAAAGATCTACAACTTTGATGTTAGAAGTGTTTTCATTTGAAGCTTGTATCATGAGGACATACGGGTTTGATCAAGCTTACTTTTGGTGAACTTTTTCAAAATGATTTGAACATGTTTTGTACTTGAATTTTCCCAGCCAGTTTTAATCAATTTGAACATGCCAAATGATTTTTTGCCCAACATGACCATTGTTCCTTATTTCAAGAGCTTTCCAACCATTACTCACAATAGTCCTTGGGGAATACCATTTGGGAGTTTCGAATTTATTTTCATGTATGTGCATTTTGGATATTTTATGTTATAACTTGGTATGCAAGCATTTCCCATCCATTGTGCACGACCAAATGCCTTTCATGTTAACTCAACAAGCTTCTGCAGTCATTCATGGACCTTTCACATGTCCATAAAGGCCCACGCATTCAAATTTCATTTTCCATGCACATGAGCAAAGTGTGATGATCTGATACATTTAGCTATAAATAGAGGCTACATCTCCCTCATTTCAAAACCTCTTAGAGATCCCATATGCTGCTGCACTGAAACCATGACCCTCACCAAAGGAATCACTCAATATTTTTTAGATTTTCGAGCTTGAAATTCAGTATCATTAGCTGAGTTTTAAAGCTAGATTCCTTAGCCAATCGTCTTCCATACACTCAAGGATCAAAGAGGAGCAAAGATCTTGGAGAATTCGTGGCCAGAAGTTCATCAATTCAAACGTATAAACTCAAACTTTTTGGATCTGAAACTCTTAATTCAGTGTAGTTTGCTTCTGTTTCTGTGGTTCTCTGAAGTCCTCATACTTGAGGCAAGCTGTTGATGCATTCAATTTTCCATTTCATGAGCAATCCGTGTGGACATCATGATTTTATCCTTCATCTTTCTCTCAATATAGGAAGAGTGAGGGAAATCCAATGGTACAGTGATGATCTACATCACACGAGCTTCATTTCCATATCCTTGTTTCTTATTTTTGTTAAGATTTATTTTCTGCAACTTTTGGTCAAAATCAGTTGCTTCGCCGGAGAAGATGGTGGTTTCCACCACCACCACCACCACGTGTGCTTGCTTACAACCTTTGAATCTTGCTTCCATGATCTAATCGTGTGCATCCATTTTAAATACTTCATTTAATTCTCCATGTGGCGCGTTTGACTCAAGCCTAGCATGTGTCTTCAGATCCAGACCATGCATTAGTGCCACGTCAATTAATGAATTGCATCTTTTGGTTCAAGTTTTTTTTGCTTATTTCATTTTTCTTTTTATTTTCTATTAATTCATTTCATTTTCATTAATTCATTAAAAATTCATTTGAAGTCAGAAAAATATGAGATCAACTCTCAAAATTTTCTTGAAAAATCTAGTTTCATATTATGATTTTTAATTATTTTTTTGACTTCATTTGATATTTTTTATGAATTACTTGGTTTTTAATGATTTTTATTCATTTTAAAACACTTTCTGACTTTTAAAAAATACAAAAATATTTTCATAGCATCTATGGATCATGATAAGTCAATGAAAAATAGTCTCAACAATTTCTTTTTTGTTTTGAGATTATTTGAGATTTTAATTCATATTATGCTATTTTTGGTTGTTTTTAATTGATTTTAATTGCTTTCTGATTTCAAAAATTTGTGAGAAAATTAGTCAAAGTTTGTTTGACTATGTTGAACCTATGAAAAATTTAATTGGACTTTTTGAAGTTACTTTGAATGGAATTTGAGGTTCAACCTTGTTTGTTTATTTTTTATTTGTATTTTCTTTTAATTCAAAAAATACCAAAAAAATATCATTGACTTCTTGACTTGTTATCTTCATTCTTCTTCTGTTTGGTGTTGATTGAGGTTGAATTGGTTCAACTTTGATCAAATTCATTGGATCTTGTGGTTTGAAAGTCCTTAAGGATCATCACCTAGAAAGATGGATGAATTTGATCAAGGATGAGTTATCCCTTGATCAATTAGGATTGGTTGTTGACTTTTTACCCCCTCCCTTTCATCTTCATCCCTTTTTTTCCCTCAATGGCCAATGAGTTAAAGTCTTGAGGTTGGTCTTGACAAATAGAAGTTTAATCTTCTTTGATCCAAACCAAATTCAACTTGATCCATGATCAAGTGAGTTATTTTGTATCAAAGATAGGTTACTTCTTGGTCAAACAAATAACCAAAAGTCAATACAAGGCCCTTCCCCTTTTGTTTGGCATGGAAAGTTTATGGAGCTTGGCTTACTAGTCATGACCTCTAACTTGTGTTCTTTGCCTATATTCTTATTGACCGACTTCAGATAGGTGTGACTACTCTATTAGTCCACTTACGATTGCTTAACATAGAGGTACATTATCTCATGATAAGCTAATATAACTCTATTAACTACTAACTTTAATTTGAGCTTTTAAATTCTTGCCATTTACTTTTAATATCATTTATTTCTTGCTCATTATTCATCTTGGTTTTCATCTTTGCTCACTTGAGCACATATTTTATGTTTACGTCATTTTTCTTTTGCTCATTCGAGCCCATTATTGTATATAAATTGCTATCTTGTGTTATTTTGTGTTTGTTTTGATGTGAACCAAAATGCAAAAGGAGAAAGAACTTAGAATTAGGATTTACCCATGCTTAAAGGAGTTCAAGAGCAACTAGGCCTCATGCCTTTAGAATGCTGATGATTCTATAAATCTAACGCCAAGGCAACAACTAGTTGGTGGCTTATTATCCTGACCGATGAGAAATGGCTTACAAGATAATAAAGATGTCTCTGCTGCTCCACAATCAAAACCATGCACTTTCTCCATACTGAGGAGAAATAGAACTAGAAATGTCAGAATCATACTCAAATTCTTCATCTTGTTTTTTCACACTTATTTACTTGTGTTTCAATGTATGATATCAAGATTCAAAGGTGGGGTATATATATAGCTCAAGATGTGGGATAGTTTCAAGGATAAAATATATTATAGAATGTAATTTCTATCACTTTAAAAATTAGTAATTTGGTTTTATTGTTTGGAATGCTTTTGTGTGTTGTCGATACTTCACTATATTGGCATTCTAATTTTGGATAAGTGAGAAAAACTTTCAAACTTGCATATCTATTAATATTTTGTACTATTTTTCATCAACAAACAGAAAGTATGACACACCATAGTTTAATAAATATTTATATACTTGAGGCGAAAATAAATTTTAGCGTCATCAAAATTCAAAAACTATGTGATAAAATAAAAATATGGACAAATCAATATTTAAAAACTATGTCATTGCCGTCATCATAGGTAATTCTTCACCAGCCCTCACCTTGAACCGGCTACTCGCTCCTGGTCCCCAATATAGGACCAAAGCACAGTAAAGTTCGTTACCATCACCATAGACAACACTTCACTAATTCTTCACTAGAACTTTCTACTCGCTCCCGATCCATACCACCGGACTAAAGCACACCTAAATTGGACTGAAGTCTATACACCATGATGCATGACTCTCACAACATGCATTATCACCAAAAGAATTCCCATACTCATCTCACCATTTATGCATTACATCATTCATCATAAACAACAATCAATTCATGTTAGAACATCAATAAATAACAACAAACAACAACAACAACTCATCAAACATGCCTTCATAGGCATTCACTCATGTTACTTCACCAAAACAACAACACATCATTATATAAACATAAAGGTTCGCTAACCGATCATATAAGTCAACACAAACATTGCCACAGTAGGTACAAAATTATATTTGAAATAGTTCGCCAAGCATCACCATGCAAGACTTCTGCGGGTTAGCTTTCCAAAGCTTCAAACCGCGTCTCAATCAGAGTCAGGAAACTCAAGTTACGATGAAAACAATTGGAAACAAAAATCAGCATTTCAACATTGTTTCTCTTTGTTGAGCAAAGCCTTGCCCGCTAAGCGAAGTCGCCCTCGCTAAGCGAACTCGTTCAGACCTAGAAAATGTAGAATTATGAATTTCACTTCTGTAAGCAATCCGGACCTCCGATTTTGATTCTCTAAAATCCCCTGATCTAAGAATTTAACATATTAAATTTATTTAATGATTAAAACCATAATTCACATTATATCACAGATTGAGATAATCAAAATCATCCAATCTCATAAATTCATGTTTACCTTAAACCTTCTAAACCCTTAAACATGGTGGAAACATCAATATAGGAACATATAATTTATCAATAAAACAACCAATGACATCAAAACTTCATAGAAAATTCAGAATCAATCACATTCCAATATCCCTAAAGAGAGTAAGGATCTCTCTTCTATACCCTTCATGCAATACACCTAGACTGATAGCCCTTTCTCCCTCTTACCTTAGATTTCCAACAATTGATGATAAATTGGATAGTTTCTATGAGTTCCCTCTCCAATTTCCTAGCTTTTGCTATTTCTCTCCTTTGGTCAATCCTATCATATTACACTATGCCAAATAAGGGAAAATAAGGCGCTTTTTTTGGCCTATAACAGCGCTTTAAAGCGCCCTCTAATCTGGCGCTGGCATAGGTAAAGACATCGCTTTTTTTCCTGGTGAAAGCGCTCTCTAAAGTGGCTCTTTAAGCCCTTTAAGGGCCACTTTAGAGGGCGCTTTTTAAAGAAAGCGCCCTCTAAAGTGGAAACTTTTAAGGGTTTAGAGGGCGCTTTTACTGGAAAGCGCCCTCTAAAGTGGAAACTTTTAAGGGTTTAGAGGGCGCTTTTACTGGAAAGCGCCCTCTAAAGTGGAAATTTAAAGGGTTTAGAGGGCGCTTATTTTGGAAAGCGCCCTCTAAAGTGGGTGGTTATTTAATTTTTTTTTTAAAAAGCGCTATATTTATTTATTTATTTTAGACAACCTGTATATTGAAGCAGTACACCTAAAACTGTATAATTTGAAGCCCTTTTTCACACATTGCATTCAACAAGCCTTATATACAACAATCCATACATATACAACAATCCACTGATATATAATCGTTTAACTTCTAAAGATTCTAAATATACAACCAATTCATAACTTAAAAAGAAATAAAACTAAAGATTCTTCATCAACAACTTGAAAGTTATGAGAGAATCACATGCCATAAGCCTTAAGTAGTAAAGAATGAATGAGAGTGGAGAATTCTATTAACTCATTCTGAATATCTTTAGGTAGGGGACGAATGACCCAATTGCTCATCGTATTCACCTTTACTCATAAACTTTAGTGTGGTTCATATCTAATGAATGACAAGTCTTATTCATCTTCTATTATCATATAATCTCTCTTGCCTCAGTCTCTTTGTTGTCTCATACAGGAAACCTCCTGTCTCCTCAGCCATGGTTAGCCTCCCTGTCTCTTTCAGCAGAGATTTTTGTCATGTACAACATGTATAGCTTGTAGTTAGCATAAACATGGCTATAAGTCAAAAGCCAAAATAAAAGAGAAAATGCAGACTATCACAACATCAACACAACATGATTTGTACATGGAAATGTTAAAACAAACTCTCACACTTCAAAAGTAACCAACTTCATATCCAATTATGTCATTGAACAACAACTACTACAAATCCTAATCCAAAGCATGAGAAATCAGTATAAATTCGAGTTTTTTTCTTAAACAGAGGGAGAGAAAAAAAATTCAAAAAAACATTTTTGAGATAAGAGTTACAAAGTCACTAGAGATTAGTTTTTTTTTACAAAAACCTAAAACCTTCAACCAAACTAGCAACCATCAAGAATAAAAATCCCAGCAATTACCAAACAACACCAAGAGAAAAAAATCAGTAAATCGAAAAAACTCAGTAAGAAACCATAGCAGTCGAAAAATCCTCATTCACAAACAACAATCTTTCACCTTAAAGGAAACAGAATCGTCCAAAAGAAGTCGAAGCAGACGAAACCAAAGAGAGAGATCCGTAAGCGTTTACCTTTGAGGTTGGTCAGAGAACCTCGTCGGAGTCTCAAAACTCCAGAGAAGTCATTTTTCCCCTGCCTTCGTGCTTTCCTTTCTTTTCCTTGCTGCATATTACTCATTCCATTTTGAATTGAGGTCTGCTTAGCATTTAGGCCACTATTTGGTAGTTTGTTAGGTTAGTGTATTGAGAATACTCAATAAATGTATGAACCAAGAAAAATGAAACCAAAAATGAACAATAGCGAACGTCAGAAGAGAAACCAAGTAATATGAAGATTAGAAAAATACCTATGGTGTCAAAATCGAACAGCTAACAACGAATTAATAGAAGGAGGAAACGTCGTAAATCTAACAGAGGTGGAAGGAGAACGCCTTAGAAGTAGCGAAAATCGTAGCAGTGAGAACCCTAACGTGAAAAAGAACGAAAATAACAAAGAGTGAAATAACAAAACGCGCAGTATGTTATAATTTTAATGTTTACTAAAGGGGACCTTAGAGGGCGCTTGTGGAAAAAAAGCGCCCTCTAAAGGGGGCCTAAGAGGGCGCTTATGAAAGCGCTCTCTAAGGCTTTCCAAAAGCGCTTTATAAACTGGAAATGCACATGGACTTATAGAGCGCTTTTTTAAAAGCGCCCTCTAAGGGTAACCTTAGAGGGCGCTTTCTAAAAAGCGCCCTGTATTGTTGTCCCTCTATCTCCTCCTTATTTTTTCGCTTCACCTTAGAGGGCGCTTTATTACAAAAGCGCCCTCTAAAGTGCGCTGTCTATTCCAGTTGTTTGCTCCTTATTTTTTCGCTTCACTTTAGAGTGCGCTTTTGTAATAAAGCGCCCTCTAAGGTGCGCTGTCTATTCCAGTTTTTGGCGTAGTGTTACTATATATTTAATTAATTCGAATAAAACACTACTTATTCTAATAATTAATTAAAATTCTAATAACTTCTAAACCACTAAACAAACCTCTTACTCTCTCTTCAGACCTCTATTCCAAGGATACTTACCCCTACAAGCCCACAACAATAATTTTAAAACATCAATTAATCAAATAAAATTCTAAATAATTCAATTAAATTAATTATTCGAGTTCGAGGTGTTACACATTTCTCTCGTCATTTTTATAAATATCTCATTTTTATCACATATATTTTAGCCATATTTATTAGATATTATTATTTAGTGTAAGTGAGGTTCATTGTTCTAGATGAGGAAAAAACTTTAATTTACCAAGAGTGTATTATCTATTGTGTAAAATATCCTACCATAGGTGGTTGTTTGGTTTTGAGATAAGTTGTTAAAAGCTCTTGTATTTTTTGGGGAAGTCTCAATTTGGTTCATGAGATTCACCTTGAAGAAAAAGCTCTCTTTTGGTTCGTGAGGATCAACTAGTGAAAATATGCCCAATGGTTATGGAGCTCAGCCTGGTTAAAATATCTCTTGGTTTTTGAGTTCATCCTTGTGTAAAAGCTTCGTAGGTTTGAGATCAGCCCGGTAAAAATGTCAATTCAGTTCGTATCATCCTATGTAAAACCCAAGTTCATTTAAAAGGATATCCAACTAAAAACTTCATCTTAGATCGAGATCAGCCTATGGAAAATCACTATTTATTTTAGAGACTAACCACTCTTATCTTTGTTCGATGTTTTGTTAGAACTTTTCATGAAAACTTCATTTCCTTGATTAAAGAGGTTTGTGGGCACATCCTTCTAAAGTCTCTCAAGTTTAGTAGATACTCCCAAGAATATTGGAAGTGTGATTCGTTGGTACCCAATTAGCAGCTCCAATTCTGTGGAGTACAACATACTTCACACTTAAGGCACTTGCAGACAGTTTCCCTTTCCTTGGCCATTCCTTTACTTGTTTAGTAGTAATCTCTCTGCATATGACATTGTCAGAGACTTCTATGTGAAAGAATTCTTTAACTTGAATTAACTTTTAATGATAGCAAATTGTGTGATCATCATCCAAATTGGTTGTGCATTGCATTACATGATATATTTGTGTTCTTACCTTGTAATTCATCCCATTCTATTGTTGCATAACCACACATATAAGCCTACATTGAAGATTTCCTTTAAAATAACAATTAAAATGCATTTTATGTCAGTATGTATCAATACATGACCCTTTGCATCGATACATGTAGCCTGTGATTAATCACAAAACAATTCTTGTTCAGTATGCATCGATACATACGAACCATGCATCAATACATGGAAGGCCAAAAACTCTGTGCATCGATACACACGACAACTGCATCGATACATAACTACTTGAGTCAGCCTGTGCATCGATACATACGCATTCAGCATCGATACCTATTAGTGTAAAATTCACATGCATCGATACACACGATTCCTGCATCGATACATGATTAATTAATTTCACCAAAAATCTATACAACTTACAGTATGCATCGATACACACTTCTATGTATCAATACACAGAGTTGTTTTAAGTCATAACAGCAACTGTTTTTTTTTAAAGGATATAAATACAGGTTTCAACAGCAGGTGGATTAGACGAATTCATTGAGCAGAAAGACAATTGAACACAAGATCAAAGAAGTGTTGGAGCAATTGTCAGTGAGCACATAGAAACCTGAAAGAGACTTCATCTTCTTCATCTTCTCAATCACTCTTCTTTCAAGAACATTTACACATAACAATTCTTGTTCTTTGGATTAAAGAAGCATTGAGATAACGTTCAGTGGTGTGATCTAGGATCTAGCTGTGGGTTGCAGTGGAACGATCGAGGATCTAGCTGAGTCGAAGATTGAAGGGGGTTTCTAGGAAAAACCTACTGGTTTGTCCTTCAAGAACTGGTGTGTTCTTGAGGGTTTGGGAGTCACATTTGCAGAACACATTCAGCCGCAGCGTTGCGTTTGGAGATCGGGGGATTTCGCAAGCAGGTCGTGGAACCGGTGAATTGTTTGCAACTTTGTGCAGAAAAATCTTGATCAAGCTCAGTTCAAGTGAAGGTTTATACAAGAAGAGGTTCTTGGAGTTTAGAAATTCTGTCTTTGTATCAAAACCTTGTACAAACGGATTCGGCAATAATTGATAATCAAAGTTCTCAATTTCATTTGAAATTGAGAGGGAGACGTACCCACACGCGAGGACGACGTGGGGAACTTCCTTAACAAATCTCTGCGTATCTTACTTTTACCTTAATCTTCTTTACGTTTCAATACTGTTTTGCAAATTCTGTTAGTGTGTGGTGATTGATTATATTTCTGGACAGCAGTGATAACAAAACCTTTAGTCATACACCATTGCTGTTTATCATCAAACACTCACACACCAACTGTTTGACAAAACGGTTAACTTGATTGTGTTCATTGGAAATAGTATTTGAGGATAAGCGCATTCAATCTGTTAAAGTTCTGTGTGTATTATTTCTGTCATTCTCACTAAAATCCAGCAACTGCACTTGCGTGTCCGGCTTTCTAGTAGTAGTTCAGAATAGACGGAAGTCGATTCGGGACTGCTTTTTCCGCTGTTTTTGAAAACTCTGATTAAACGTTAAATCCGTTATTTTTTAAGAGGTGATCTATTCACCCCCCCTCTCGATCACTAGCCACACCGTCTAACAAGTGGTATCAGAGCGCCGGTTCGCTGGTGCTCTGTGGCTGCCTGTAACAGTATGGATTCTGAACCAAAGGGGGCGTATAATAGAGCGCCTATTTTCAACGGTGAAAATTATGGCTACTGGAAAGACTGCATGCGAGTTCATATAAATTCTGTGGATAGGTTAGTATGGGCTGCCATTGAAAACGGTCCGTTTCAAATTACAATGACTAATGCGGCTGGCGCCATAGTACCTAAACCAGAAGATGATTGGAATGAGAAAGATTAGAAAAAGTGGTCGTGTGATTGGAGAGCTCGAAACATGTTAATTTCAGCACTTGGTGTTGATGAATATTATCGAGTATCACATTGCACGACAGCTAAAGAAATGTGGGACGCTTTAGAAGTTGCCCATGAGGGTACTACTGAAGTAAAACAGTCCCGCATTAACACACTCAATCAAGAGTTTGAACTCTTTCGCATGAAACAAGGAGAATCCATCTCCGACATGCAAAAGAGATTCACCCATCTAACTAACCGATTGAATGCTCTTGGAAAACCTATTTCCAATGAAATTGCTACTAATAAAATTCTCAGGTGTCTTAGCAGGGAGTGGCAACCTAAAGTTACAGCAATCAAGGAAGCCAACGATCTTACAAGACTTACGATTACTACACTGTTTGGAAAGCTGGAAGAACATCAGCAAGCTTTGGAAAGTCTTGAAAAATATGAGAATAAAAGTAAGAAGGAGAAGGAAAAGAAAAGATACAAAGAGGGAGAGAAGAAGCCAATAGCTCTTGTGGCCTCTAGCTCTAAGTCCTCACGAAAAGAGCAAAGCGACAATGATTCAAGTAGTGACAAAGACACGGATGATGAGGAAATGGGACTGTTTGTAAGGAGATACAATAGGTTCATTCGAAAGAATGGAGTTAAGCATTCCGACAAAAATCTCATGAAGTTTCGAAAACAATCTACAAATTCGAAACAAGAAGAGAACAAGAAGAGTAGAGGAAGAGGATCATGCTTTAATTGTGGTAAATCCGGACACTTTAAAACGGACTGCCCTATGAAGTATAAGGACCAAAGAAAAGACTCACCAAAAGGGTACAGCAAGCAAAGAAGGGCGTATATTGCATGGGAAAGTGATAGTGATTCATCAAGCACACAAAGCTCAAGTGATGATGATGAAGCTGCAAATCTGTGCCTTATGGCTCACACAAAAAATCAGTCCTACCACAAGAAGAAAAACAATGACAAAAAGGTAAAACAAGCCTACTTCAATAACTTCTCCTCTATGTCTTTTTCGGAATTAAAAATAGCTTTTGAAAAACTGCATAACGAAGCTGTAGATGCTTTTAAACGACTAGCTTCCGACAAACATATCTTCTCTTTTTTGGAAGGTAAAGTAAACAAAGCTGAAATTGATTTAGAAGCATTGAAAACTAGTATTGCAGAAAATTCAAAAACTATTGACATTGACGGATGTAGTAGAGTTAGGTATTGTGACGCTTGTTATGTTTGGCAAAAAGAGGTAAACACTCTTAAGGTCAAACTAGAGAAAGCGCTACAACCTAAAATTACTTATGCCGTTGACCCCAAGTTGTTTAAGAAGTCATTGAATCCTCCATATGCAAAATACTCTTTTATCTTAAAGGATTCAATGAACAAGAAACAACAAACACATCATCATGGTTTATGTCATTATTGTTGTCATGCTGGCCATACCATTGAGAAATGCAAATTTAGGAGATTTCTAGTCCCTAAAGGTATTTATCAATGGAAGCCAAAAGGCAACCATGTTAACACTTACCCTCTTGGACCCAATGAAAATTGGGGACCAACTTCTCTCTTTTGATGTTGTAGGATGAGTGCCTTGCCTCCGTAGATAGAAGGTGGTTTCTTGACAGCGGCTGCTCAAGGCACATGACCGGTGACATATCGCTTTTTATAGACTTCAAGGCGAAGAAAAAGGGATATGTTACTTATGGAGACAACAACAAAGGAGCTATACTCGGCAAAGGTAGTGTAGGTAATCCCTCCACCACTACTATTTCAAATGTCCATTTAGTTGAGGGACTTAAACACAACTTGTTAAGCATAAGTCAACTATGCGACATGGGCTATAAAGTTTCGTTTACAAAAACTTGCTGCATAATTGAACATGCTGAACAAAACATTGTGTTTAAGGGTGTAAGAGTAAACAACATCTATATGCTTGACTTGTTTGATGTACCGTTAACAAACACTAAATGTCTAGTCACCTTGAATGATGATTCTTGGCTTTGGCATAGACGTTTAGCTCATGTTAACTTCGATTTGCTAAACAAGGTTGTATCTAAGGATCTAGTAGTTGGTCTACCAAAAATAAAATTCTCAAAAGACCACCTATGTGACGCGTGCCAAATGGGAAAGCAAACAAGGGTGTCTTTTAAATCTAAAAATGTAATTTCAACTTCACGACCCCTTGAGCTTCTCCATATGGACCTCTTTGGACCTTCTAGGACAAAGAGCCTAGGTGGAAACTACTATGGCTTTGTAATAGTTGATGACTACTCTAGATTCACTTGGACTATATTCCTTCATAGCAAAGATGAAACTTTTTCTGCTTTTAAAAATTTTGCAAATCTGTCCCAAAACAAAATGAATTCCAAAATAGTTACAATTCGTAGCGATCATGGTGGTGAGTTTCAAAATTATCACTTTGAGAAGTTTTGTGACAAGTATGGCATTGAGCATAACTTTTCAGCCCCTCGCACTCCACAACAAAATGGCGTTGTGGAGCGTAAAAATCGTGTTTTAGAGGAGTTGGCAAGAACAATGCTTAATGAGGGTGGATTACCAAAATACTTTTGGGCTGATGCTGTTAGCACAGCCTGTTATGTCCTAAACAGAATTTTAATTCGCCCTATTTTGAACAAAACTCCTTATGAACTTTTGAAAGGAAGAAAACCAAACTTGTCACATCTTCACGTATTCGGTTGTAAATGTTTTGTTTTGAATAACGGTAAGGAAAACATTGGGAAGTTTGATGCAAAAGCGGATGAAGGTATTTTTCTTGGTTACTCAATGTCAAGTAAAGCATATAGAGTGTATAATAAGCGTTTACTTACTGTTGAAGAGTCGGTTCATGTTTCTTTTGATGAGTCTTATCCGAAAAATGTCGGAAAAGGTATTTCTTTTGATGACGCAGGTGTATCTACAGAAGACATACTCAAGGAAGCTGTTGAGGAAATTGATCAGTCCAAAACAGCTGCCCATGAGAAGGAGGAAGATACAAGTCATGAAGAAATTGAGGAAGAAAAGACAGCTGAAGTGAATGATCTTCCAACAGCTTGGAGATCCTCAAAAGACCATCCCATCGACAACATTTTGGGAGACATTTCAAAGGGAGTAATGACCCGGTCAAAGATAAGTAACTTTTGTTCTCACTTCGCGTTTGTTTCACAAGTTGAGCCTAAAAATGCCAAAGAGGCCTTGATTGATGAGTTTTGGCTAATGGCCATGCAAGAAGAGCTTAATCAATTTAAAAGAAATGACGTTTGGGAACTTGTCCCTCGTCCGCGAGATCATCATATCATAGGCACTAAGTGGGTTTTTAGAAACAAACTTGATGAAAACGGAGTGATTACTAGGAACAAGGCACGCTTAGTAGCACAAGGATATAACCAAGAGGAGGGCATAGATTATGAGGAAACTTATGCTCCAGTTGCTCGTCTCGAAGCTATACGTCTTTTGCTCGCCTATGCGTGTTCTAAGGATTTTAAGCTTTACCAAATGGACGTAAAGAGTGCCTTTCTTAATGGTGTCATAAATGAAGAAGTATATGTTTCACAACCTCCCGGTTTTGAAAATGCTGAAAATCCAGATCATGTTTTCAAGTTAAAAAGAGCTTTGTATGGTCTTAAACAAGCCGCTCGGGTTTGGTATGAAAGGCTTAGCAAATTCCTAATTGATCATGGATATTCAAGAGGTAAAGTGGACAATACTCTCTTTATTAAACACAAAGGGAAGCACATTCTTTTAGTTCAAGTTTATGTCGACGACATCATATTTGGTTCAACTAACATACACTTGGTCGAAGAATTTTCTAAGGTTATGCAGGGTGAATTTGAGATGAGTCTAATGGGGGAGCTAAACTACTTCCTAGGACTGCAAATAAAGCAACTTGATGAAGGTACTGCAGTATGTCAAACAAAATACTGCAGAGAACTACTCAAGCGCTTTGGAATGAATGACTCAAAATCAATCGACACTCCAATGCCTACCAACGGAAATCTAGAAAAGGATGAGCACGGTAAGTGTGTAGATGTCAAAAGATTCAGAGGTATGATCGGATCTCTCTTGTATCTTTCTGCCTCTAGACCTGACATCATGTTTAGTGTTTGCATGTGTGCACGCTATCAATCAAATCCTAAAGAATCGCACCTAAAAGCGGTGAAGCGCATATTTAGATATCTTCATGGAACATCTAAATATGGGCTTTGGTATTCTAAAGGAAGTGATTGTAGCCTAGTAGGGTACTCCGATTCTGATTTTGCTGGCTGCAAATCAGATAGGAAAAGTACAAGTGGTACGTGTCACCTATTTTCAAACTCCTTGGTCAGTTGGCACAGCAAAAAGCAAGTTTCTGTGGCTTTGTCAACTGCAGAGGCTGAATACGTTGCAGCCGGTAGTTGTTGCGCTCAGATTCTATGGCTTAAGCAGCAACTACAAGACTTCAACATTCAACTAAAACGTATTCCTATCAAATGTGACAACACTAGTGCCATAAACCTTACTAAAAACCCTGTTTTACACTCACGCACTAAACACATAGAGATTAGACATCATTTCCTTCGCGATCATGTTGAAAAAGAAGACGTTGTCTTTGAGCACGTTGACTCCAAAAACCAGCTTGCTGATATTTTCACTAAACCATTGGCAACGGAACCTTTCTTCAACATACGTCGTGAATTAGGAATCTTAGATCTATCTCATTTGATGTCATAAGCATGTTACATCGTAATTATATTATGCCTCACCGTGTGTGACAAGCACTGTTTTAGATGTCAATTATCCTTCACAAGATCTCTCCAATAGAGGTAATATCAATCCTTTCTACAATTTTCTTATTGATTAGTGATTGTGTTTGTTAGAACAAATATGCTTACTCTAGTTGATGTAAAGTTTGCTTGAATATACTTCCTGTCTATAATGTGTGCTCATTAACAATCTGATTTCTGAGCAAAATTATCATGACATAGTGCAACTGCATAATCATACTGCATAAAAACTCATTAAAAACCAGTTCAGCATCAGTATGTATCGACACATACGAAGCCTGCATCGATACATATGCTCTGAAATTAAATTTTTTGAAAAACTGATTCAGTATGCATCGATGCATCTATCGCATGTATCGATACACAAGGCAATTGAAATACTTGGCATCGACGCATAACTCTCTGCATCGATACTTACTGCTGTCATCTGAATTAAATGCATTCTTTTTCTCTCTCATGCATCGACACATCAACCAATCATATCATCTCTTATCTCATTACTTCATCTCATCTGCCCTCAAAAACCCCAAAACCAGTGGCTAACCCTAATCCTTCTCATCTTCACTCTCTCACAAACTTGGTAAAACCCTAAATCTCATATCACCATGCCTCCACGCACCATTCCAGCCAGAGCCAAAGGAAAAGGAAAGGGAAAGGAAGCAGCCGGTACGTCTCAGCAACCACCAGATGTTCCTTCAAATGCCTTAGAAATTCTTCATCCTGCCATTGCTGCTGAATTTGAGGAATCCTTCAAGGCCAGGTTGGTAATGAAACCTCATATCTTTGATAAAACAGATGCTGTTCATCTGCACTTAAATGAAGTAGTTGAACTGTTACATGCACAAAGACTTGGGTCCCTTCTATCTACAAAAGATGACTATCATGAGGATTTCATCCGGGCCTTTTATGCTGGTTTACAAACTGGTACAGGCTATATGTTCCGGTGTTCTATCGGAGTCAGAACATATACCTTTGAAGCCTGTCATTGGGAAACAGTGTTTCAAATGCCGCTTCCGTCGATGGCTTTCAAGTCCTGGCATGACCTGCATTTTGATCCTGAATTTGACCTGAAGGAACTTACAACTTCTATCCTAAAGATTGATAGACCGTTGAGTGAGGACGAACACGTCCCGTCAGGTATGATCAAACAAACTCCGCGTATTCTTCACTGGATCATTACTCACATTCTGCGTCCAACCAACAGTGGCCACTCTCGGTTGGATAGGCCTTGCCTACATCTTCTCTACATTCTGCAAAATAAGATTCAATTCAATTGGGCGAACTACTTTGTCAAACGTCTATTTTATGTGCGAGACAGCAAAACTGTGGCGCTAGGGTATGCCTCTCAAGTAATGAAAATTCTCAAGTTTTGGAAAGTTACAATACCTATTGTGCCTCTCCTATCTCCATCTGCAGCTCAAGAATTTGATTCTGCCACTCTATCGCATATGGGATATCGATGGGACAAAGACCGCAAGTGCTTCTACTTTTTTGAAAGAAAATCCAAAACCAGAATTTACAACTTTGACGTGCCTTCTGAACGCATCCATGTTGCTGAAGAACAGCCTGATGAAGAAATGCAGGATGCGCCCGAAACAGATGTGCCTCAAGCTGAGGCCAATACTGGTTGGGGTGAGTGGGTGCCACGAAGGTGGTCTCCCACCAACTACGTACCTGAACCTACAGCCCCTCCATTCGCCGGTGGTACTTCAGCCTCAACACCAAATGCGGACATCACTCACATGCTTCAACAGATGGAAATCGTCAACAAAGAACGCCATGAAGAAGCACGGTACTGGCATGTTCAACAAACTGAATGGCATAACGAGCATCGGGACTGGCATGATGAGCATACACGGATGTATCACAATCAACACGCTTGGCACCAAGACTTGATTAAATGGCATCAGGTTTTCTACAACGAAATGTCCGGCTTTATGGATGATTGCCGTGAAAACCCTGGGATTATGGACAGCTTTAGAAGCACTGAAGTTCAGAATCGATTTAGGCGATACTCCTTCATGGGCCAAAATCCAGACACAATGCCTCCTCCTCCGCCTCCGCCAAGCTACCGAGATCCTGACAGACATGATGAGGAGTCATGTGGTGGCAACAATCCAAATTAACCAACCACCCTTTCATCTCACTGCATTTCATTTCATCTTGCTCATGTTTTAGCTTGTTGCACATTATATGGTTTCGCTTATGTAACCCTTAAACTTGCTCGCACACTTAAAATGCTTTTCAATTTCTGTTTACCTCTATCTGTTATTGCCCTTACTGTTTGAATGATTCTTTGTGAATGATTCTTTAACTTGCAGCTTCTTTCTTTGTGATTGATAGCCTATTATCCATTTTTGCCATGCCCTGCTACACCTTCTGCTTGCTAACTATGTGTCTTCCTCTTTTTGATGTTGACAAAGGGGGAGAAAACGCAGATATGCACAAACTCAGGGGGAGTATCACACATCTTGCCAAGAATTTGCCATCATCAAAAAGGGGGAGTTTGTGAAAGAATTCTTTAACTTGAATTAACTTTTAATGATAGCAAATTGTGTGATCATCATCCAAATTGGTTGTGCATTGCATTACATGATATATTTGTGTTCTTACCTTGTAATTCATCCCATTCTATTGTTGCATAACCACACATATAAGCCTACATTGAAGATTTCCTTTAAAATAACAATTAAAATGCATTTTATGTCAGTATGTATCAATACATGACCCTTTGCATCGATACATGTAGCCTGTGATTAATCACAAAACAGTTCTTGTTCAGTATGCATCGATACATACGAACCATGCATCAATACATGGAAGGCCAAAAACTCTGTGCATCGATACACACGACAACTGCATCGATACATAACTACTTGAGTCAGCCTGTGCATCGATACATACGCATTCAGCATCGATACCTATTAGTGTAAAATTCACATGCATCGATACACACGATTCCTGCATCGATACATGATTAATTAATTTCACCAAAAATCTATACAACTTACAGTATGCATCGATACACACTTCTATGTATCAATACACAGAGTTGTTTTAAGTCATAACAGCAACTGTTTTTTTTAAAGGATATAAATACAGGTTTCAACAGCAGGTGGATTAGACGAATTCATTGAGCAGAAAGACAATTGAACACAAGATCAAAGAAGTGTTGGAGCAATTGTCAGTGAGCACATAGAAACCTGAAAGAGACTTCATCTTCTTCATCTTCTCAATCACTCTTCTTTCAAGAACATTTACACATAACAATTCTTGTTCTTTGGATTAAAGAAGCATTGAGATAACGTTCAGTGGTGTGATCTAGGATCTAGCTGTGGGTTGCAGTGGAACGATCGAGGATCTAGCTGAGTCGAAGATTGAAGGGGGTTTCTAGGAAAAACCTACTGGTTTGTCCTTCAAGAACTGGTGTGTTCTTGAGGGTTTGGGAGTCACATTTGCAGAACACATTCAGCCGCAGCGTTGCGTTTGGAGATCGGGGGATTTCGCAAGCAGGTCGTGGAACCGGTGAATTGTTTGCAACTTTGTGCAGAAAAATCTTGATCAAGCTCAGTTCAAGTGAAGGTTTATACAAGAAGAGGTTCTTGGAGTTTAGAAATTCTGTCTTTGTATCAAAACCTTGTACAAACGGATTCGGCAATAATTGATAATCAAAGTTCTCAATTTCATTTGAAATTGAGAGGGAGACGTACCCACACGCGAGGACGACGTGGGGAACTTCCTTAACAAATCTCTGCGTATCTTACTTTTACCTTAATCTTCTTTACGTTTCAATACTGTTTTGCAAATTCTGTTAGTGTGTGGTGATTGATTATATTTCTGGACAGCAGTGATAACAAAACCTTTAGTCATACACCATTGCTGTTTATCATCAAACACTCACACACCAACTGTTTGACAAAACGGTTAACTTGATTGTGTTCATTGGAAATAGTATTTGAGGATAAGCGCATTCAATCTGTTAAAGTTCTGTGTGTATTATTTCTGTCATTCTCACTAAAATCCAGCAACTGCACTTGCGTGTCCGGCTTTCTAGTAGTAGTTCAGAATAGACGGAAGTCGATTCGGGACTGCTTTTTCCGCTGTTTTTGAAAACTCTGATTAAACGTTAAATCCGTTATTTTTTAAGAGGTGATCTATTCACCCCCCCTCTCGATCACTAGCCACACCGTCTAACATTCTATTTCAGCTTGTTCTTCTTCATTTTTGACCAAGAACCTATTGATTATTTCAGAAGAAAAATCCACACATCTTCCTCTAACATACACTTTTTTAAACTCCTTGATCCTCTTGTTGTAACATTCCTTAGAGATGTTCATAATAAATTCTTTAACAAGCATTTCATAGCACTTGCTAAAACCAATTACAATTTTCATTAATCCAGCCTTTTGAATCAGACTCATCACCTCTTTGCATTCAAAAGCATCTTTACTCAGTTCCCTTTCTAGAGCTAATCTTCTTTGATACACAAATTTCAATTTTTCAACATTATCCATAGAGTGAAAGGAAATCTTGTCAATTGGAACTTCAGGGATATTTGCTGGAATCTTCTTCCCAGATGCTTGCTTTTTGGCAGTAGAAATGATGTCATGAACATTGTGTTTGACATCATGGTCAGACTCACTAGACTCAGACGAAACTTCCTTCCTCTTCAGGGATTTCTTCTTAGACACAAGAGTAACAACCTTGCTCCATCTTTTTGTCATAACTAGTTTTATCACTAGTTTTAAAGGCTTCAACATCTTCCATAGCATTTGTTATAACATTACGATCTTTAGAAATACCAACATTAGGTTCAACTTTAATGGGATCAAGATACAAACTAGTCATAAATTGGGGTTGCTTTACTGTAGTAGAAGGTTCAAGAGTTTTTACATTTCTAGCAGTCATGGAAGGAGAGGAAGAGTTTTTACTAATTATATATGTTTGTATTGTTCATTAAGAGAATATTATCAATTTGTCATCAGATCTCTTCGGACGAATATGGTAACTACATTGTGTTGTTAAACAAAGAACTTGATCCTATGATGAAACAAATCATTACTAGGTATAACTTTATGTTTATGAGGCTTTTTGTGAAATTTCCTATTTGACTTTGTATTTATCTTAGTGTCTAATATTTTTAAATCATTTTCAATATACATGTGTGTGTGTGTGTGTATATATATATATATATATATATATATATATATATATATATATATATATATATATATATATATATATATATATATATATATATATTAATGAAATGCATGTGTGGTTATACATTCATAAAATATGTAAAATTGTAGACGAGGAGATAAGCAGAGAGATACAAGTGTGGGTACTATGTAATGAAACACATGTTTAACATTGTCTCTAGCGACATTGTTAATTTGTGGAATCAAGTATATAATATGATGAAATGTTTTCAATAACATGTTAATTTGTTATTATAATTCAAATCACGTGAAATTCAAAATTTTCCACTTGTTTATGTAGACGTTTAATGACATGACACATTTCTCTTCTGAAGACTTAGATGAAGTTTGTACACGTTGGACGATTATTTTTAATGTGTTAGTTGAAAAGGAGAGGTTGATATTTGTAATGGTTAATTTGATATTTTGTATTTTGTATATATATATATATATATATATATATATATATATATATATATATATATATATATATATATATTGGTTTGTAATATACTGATAAAACAACAAATACAGGTCTGTAATATATGGAAAAATAAATTAAAATTAAAAAAAATAAAGTATTTAATCACAGTTATTTAAACCAACTGTTGTTATAGACAACCCGCATAATATTATTAATCATACATTCACTGGGTTTCAAAACCATGATCATTCACTTTATATCACAACAGTTGATTATCTTGACTGTTGTGATATATAGTGCGCTACGTAGCTTATCACAACTGTCCAAGGCCTGTGGTGAAAAACATCATACATATAATCACACCCTATCTCAAAACGGTTGGTCGGACGTGGTTGTATCCCTTTTTCCACCGTTATGATAAGTGTTTTCCGTAGTAATGATATCTATGAAATTAATACCACGAAATATATATTTTTCCTATATAAATCATCTTCCGCTATGCTATTCAACACGCTATTTAATTTAAATGTCTTTTAAGCTCGCTTTTTATTCAACAAAACCAACAATTGAAAATAGAAAGGGCATGACTGAGAATATCACATATCACAATATTAAGAGGGTACTAGTCATTCTTCTAACCTCGAACAATGGAAGGAGTCCGACCAATGAGAAGGTCAACCTAGACAAAGTACTTCGCCCTACACACAATTAAAAGACTAGCTCGGCTCCGCTGATTTAATATTGTTTCAAATAATGGGTCCATTAAAAAGTCTGATGTATCTAGAGAAAACAAATTAAAGGTCTTAAACAATTAAAAGGTCTTAAACACACAAGAGGTACGAAAAAATTCAAGCAAATCATAAATCTCATGCAACAGAAACTTTGTCAATCCCATTAAAAGGTCTTAAGTATCTAGACAAATACAAATTTCAATCACAAATTTAAGATTAAATTTAACTACAAAGTACGGTCCTTAGTTTGGTTGCTTTATCACAAACCAGTGATTTACCAACTGTATTATGTATGTCTCTAATTCAATTGCTAATTTTTTTTTTCAAATGATATTGGGCCATGATTTTTAAATTATTAATTTGACAGATATAGCATGATGATATTTTTTATTGTATTTAAAATTTTAGGTTATTCTTTACCATTATAAACATCTTGAAACATATCTAAAATACAAAAGTTTTTATGTTCTGAATAGTGAAACTTTATTTGAAGTATTAAAAGTCATTACATGTTTTCTAATTGTTGAATTCAAATTAAATTTATGCTATAAGTTATAAAATAATCTTAGCAATCTTTGTTACTCTTGTCCTTGTTGATAGATTTTTTTTTTTTTGTGATCTACTATATTATAAGGTAGATTAATTAATTTTGTTTTCCTTTTTGTAAAATTATTTTTTGAAGCATTAACCTTGATTAGAAACTTATTATCAAAATAAATATATGAAAATAAAAAAAATGTCTATCTTTTTATGCATGAGTTAGTCTCTATAATTAAAAAGAATGCAGAAAGATAAGTAAAGATAAATATCGTATATTTATTAACATCAATTTTAATATTTTACACCATCATAGAACATATTACAAAGGGTTGTATTATTTAAATAAGAACAACTGAGTGTGGACCCGGTTTAGTTTATTATTTCTCCATTTTGTTCAAGGAATGCTGTGAAACAAAAGACAAAAAATAATATGAATATTAATTCTAAGTAATAGTAAATATATATTAAAGAAAGAAATATTGAAAACTTACTTATTGCAATCCATGTGTCTACTTATAGTATAACCTAAGTGAACACCGCAAAGTTCGGGAAGTGAGGCAGCTAAATCATCTCTAAAGTTAGAGATTTGATTAGCCAATCTTTTTAGGCATTCACATGCGGCACGACGTTCTTCAACAGTGGGTGCTGATGATTCTATAAATCTAACGCCAAGGCAACAACTAGTTGGTGGCTTATTATCCTGACCGATGAGAAATGGCTTACAAGATAATAAAGATGTCTCTGCTGCTCCACAATCAAAACCATGCACTTTCTCCATACTGAGGAGAAATAGAACTAGAAATGTCAGAATCATACTCAAATTCTTCATCTTGTTTTTTCACACTTATTTACTTGTGTTTCAATGTATGATATCAAGATTCAAAGGTGGGGTATATATATAGCTCAAGATGTGGGATAGTATCAAGGATAAAATATATTATAGAATGTAATTTCTATCACTTTAAAAATTAGTAATTTGGTTTTATTCTTTGGAATGCTTTTGTGTGTTGTCGATACTTCACTGTATTGGCATTCTAATTTTGGATAAGTGAGAAAAACTTTCAAACTTGCATATCTATTAATATTTTGTACTATTTTTCATCAACAAACACAAAGTATGACACACCATAGCTTAATAAATATTCGATACTTAAATTTTAGAGTCATCAAAATTCAAAAACTATGAGATAAAATAAAAGTATAGACAAATCAATCTGCTTCCACATTTGTGTAAATAACAAGAATCCAAGTACTCACCACTAAAGCACATAAACTTTTAAAAATTGTGACATATTAGTATTGGATACGTATCTGTATCTAGTACACGTATCGTACTCATATATTTAAAAAATTATTATTTTATTTTGAATGAAATTTATGATTTTCTATAATATATTTATGTATTTTTGATTATTTCTTATGATAATCTAAAAAAAATATTAATTAAAAAGTTAAATAGATACTATGCCCTTTGCCCTATCACTATAAGAAGTATGTTGCACAACGTCATAATATTGTGACGTGGAACTCACGTAGCAAAATAAGGTTGTTGCGACGTGAATTTCACGTCACAAATATTTTTTAATAATTAAATAATATTTTAGATTATGGGACATTTAAAAAAATTTAAAAAACATTGCGTCGTGTTAATCTTCAGTAACACATGAGAATCTTTTCTAAACCCATTGATGAGTTGGTCAGGAAAATGTGACTATTGTGGTTGGTCAACATTACCGACGTGGAAATCATGTCGCAAGACAACAATGATTTTTTGTTTGCCATGTGATTTTCACGTCGTTGAGTTACGAAGTGATTTCTACGATGCATAATGGCTTATATATATTCCAGCTTCGTTCTCCACGCACACAACGAACACATTTTCTTCTTTTTCTCTCTTCCACTCATTAAATCCACTCACTCTCAATGTTTTACACATTTTCTCACCTTAATCCTTACTCATCAAACCTCAATTTTACTGATTTCTCTCTCTTCCAACTCAGCAAAGTAAAAATTTATATATTCATATTATTATTTGTATTCAATTTTCCGTAATGAATTTTATTTTGTTATTAATATTTATTATTATTTTTTTAAATTTAAATTATTAAGAGAAGAAATTGATCTATAAAATATAGCTTGTTGCTAAATTTTTGGCTCCTTACGGGGCTCCTTATGTGATATTATTTCTTGAATCTTATTTCTTAAAATATAGATTTCATCTTTATCATTTCAAAATTCCCTTATTTTTGTCCCTCTTAAGACCCAGACATCCAATTTATGACATGATCTTCTTTTTATAATTTTTTTTAATGATGTGGATGATTTTGTATGCTATTTTTTTTTTCACTTTTTAAACCCAATATGGATTGATTATTATTATTATTTTTTTGGTTGTTAAATGATAAAAGACAAAACTTCCAAAATTTGGTTCCAATAGGGTTTAAATCCTAGTGAAGCTATCTGAAATATGCTCATCGAATGCACCACACACTCTAAGGTACAACCGAGTCGCCACCGAACTTTATTTATCCCAAAAAGATAGAGAATAAAAAATATCGATAAAACCCAAGGGAAAAGAAACAGGTAAGGGAATCGGGTATGCGTGGGGAAGGTATTAGCACCCCTTACATTCATGGTACTCAATGGGAACCATTTTGAATGTTCTTTCTTGGATGAGTGTTAAAATTTACATGTACCTACAGAAAATAAAGTGGGTTAGGAAAAGAATGCTCGAGGAGGATTGTGGCCCTCATGCTTACGTATTCTCATGGTACAATGAGAAAGTCGGAGCCTCATAGTTCGGAGAACAAAGACTAAAAAGGGGGAGAGGAAATGAGGATGGAGAAAGATGTTCACATAGGATTCACATCCTCATTCCTACGTATCCTCATAATGCAATAAGGAAGTCAGAGCTCCGTAGTTTGGAGAACAAACACTGAAAAAAGATATGATTTAGGGTGGTGTTTAAAAAAAGGAAAGGAAGGGGGTTAATCATAAAGGTGTGTCCCTGAAAAGGAAAGGAAATTGTGATGTTGTTTAAACCAACAGAAAGGGAAAACTTATCAAATTCGGAGACTCATATGACAAGGGTCTTACCAAAGAACTGGGACTAATATGGTAAGAAAGAAAATAAGGAGCTTGTCAAAGCCTGAGACTCAAATGACAAGGGTCTTACCAAAACACTAGGTCTAACATGATAAGGAAGAAAAGAAGGAACTTATCAAAGCTTGAGACTCACATGACAAGGGTTTTACCAAAACACTGGGTCTAACATGGTAAGGTAGAGGTATTTAAACCAAGAAATGGGAATAACCATGAAGGTGTCAACCCAGGGAATAACCATGAAGGTGTCAACCCTAAAAATGATGGGAATAACCATGAAGGTGTCAACCCAGTGACTAACCATGAAGGTGTCAACCCTAAAAGAAGAAGGGAATAACCATGAAGGTGTCAACCCTAAAAGGAAGTTTATTACAATGGTGTTTAAACGAAAAAGATCTGAAGAGAGGAGTCAAAGAGGCTAGGTGCAGACTTGACAGTGAATTGATTGGAATTGCACTAAAGTTTATGAACAAAAACGAATACTCTGAGCAGCTAGGGTCTACATCCTATGCATAGAGGTACTCTAGACAAGGGTAGGGAAGATCCCCTCTCATCATTTTCTATTTCTTAAGGCTCATGGTATGCAAGCCTAGTCAAAGACTGACAAGTTATTGAGGCATGTTCCCAAAGATGCTTGCAAGGATGAGTCATATGATGGATTGCTTGTGGGGGAGGCAAAAGCTCCAAGGTGACAGAGGCAAGTCCCATCAAGTGACCAAGAGAATTATGGTCACTTGATAAAGACAAAGGGAAATAATAACAGATGAAACGATTTAGTAGATCCAATGTGAATGGGATCAAAATAAATCAAAGGAAAAGATTGATGAACAAACAAAGATGCATGATCATACAAAACTAGCATAAGGTCTCATTGTTAGGTAGCCCAAGAGAAAGCCATGTGAACGCAAAGTATATTGTCTTATGTCTCATTGTTAGGTATCCCAAGATAAAGTCATGTATGTGTAAGAGTGTGCTAAACCTAAACTGATAAATGCAATGGGCAAGAGCAGATGAATCAACAACACAAGATCCAAAGTTCAACAAGAACAAATGCAATTCAAAGTGTCTACAAGGTCTTATGACCAAGGTCACTCCAAGCCAGCAAAGGGCCTAAATCCTAAGTCAAAGTCCAAAGTCCAAAGTCCAAAAGGTCTTCAATACTCTAGATCAAGAATGGGATTATGATTAGGTCCAAGTTACTTCATCATATTTTGATTCATTAATGTTTAACAAGCAAACAAATCAAACAAGATAAGAGAAACAAATGAATATAGCAAGATGATTAGAGTATGGAATGATATGATGATTAATGGGACATGAAATCGAAGTGAATTAAGTAAATGACATAAACTTAAATGACTTGAATTAAATGGTAATAATGTAAAGAGCAAGAATTAATGTTAGGAGTTAATGGTTAGTCAATTGTGTCAGGACAATTTAGCGTTATGTTAAGCAATCGAAAGTAGGCTTATGTAGAAGCCATACCTATATGTGGCATGTATGTTAGACAAGTTAGAGAATTAACATAAATTTAATCTCAAGTAACATGTCACACAATGGTCAAACAGAAGAAGAGAGATGAAAGTAGAAAGAATGAAGAGGCAAATCAAGGCAAGTGCATAGGTATCATTCTATCCACAAATTAAAGGACTCAAAATATGGTGCATTGAAGGTTAACCTATCATTGATCAAAAGTATTAAAGATGATTCATGATCATCTATCAACAGTTTTGGATCAAAGAAGGTTGAATCAACCTCAAGTCCATCTATCAATGATTTAAGATATGGAAGAAGTCATCAACCAAGTAACCAACTCAATTCAAAACACCAAGTGATCAATAAAAAGAAAATAAAAATGAATTAAAAATGATTAATAAAGGAAAATAAAAGAGAAAATGTCAAAGAGGGGGCAAAACATCAAATAAAAAACCAAGCAAAATGTGGGAGGTCGACAAAAATATGAATGACTAGACCTCAAAAGTTGGGATAAAAATGTTTTAAAAGGATTAAAATAAAAATCTCATTGTTCATGTCTTCCTGTATCAGAGCAATTGATTTGCTCTGAGCAGAGAGAATTTGCTCAGAAACTCGAAGACCATAGTTCTTCAAAGTAAAATTAAATGGTGAATACTGAAAATAAATGACAAGTAGGTTAGGAATTTTGATAAGTGAAACAAGGCGAAGAGTGTGGTAACGTGTTTACTCAAGGTTGTAACTTGTATCTACCTGTTCGAATGAAGCTTCAGAAGTCAATAATGGTGGATCTGAAAGCTTGGTTGCAATAGGATTCGGACCAAGGCATGCTTCAAACACCTTCAGAGGATGCCTATGAAGGATTCTGGGTAAAGAAATGGAAGGGAAAGAGCTTGAATAAAAAAATAGCTTGACTGGTTATTTGAGGCATCGGGCTTTAATGGGTTTAGAGTTTTTTTGGCTTTTAAAGCTTGCAAATGAAGGAAAAAGCTTCCTCTATTTACAGAGAATGTGTAGGGATCCAAATATATGTGAAATAGGCTTAAATTCGTGTGATTTGACTTGGAAATTTTCAGATCCCGATCGTGTGAAAGTCTGGCACCAAACTCGTGATTTAGGAGCTTCTCAAGTCGTTTCAAGTTGTCCTCGAATGCGTTTGGTCATGGGTAATTGTTTGGCACGCGTGAGAAGTGGTCCCAAAGTGTTTTGTGCATGTGTAGCGGGGTATTCGTTACCTTTAGATTTATTGACTAAATCAAAAGTAAATCATACAATTCGAGTCGTCACCGCACTTCTATTTATCCAAAGGAAAGGTTAGAAAGCGAACAAAAACCGAGAAATTTTATCAAATGAAAAACTAATAAAAATGTCAGAGATCTGGGTAAGGGGGTTGGTTATGTAATGGGAAGGTTTTAAGCACCCAAAATATCCTTAGTACTCTAAGGGAGCCCTTTTTACAAATGTTGTATGGTAGGTTGGTATTTGTGCAAACATGATTGGGGAGATGAGAAAATATTATACAATTTATTTATAATTTTGTTGTTTGAATGGATAAACCCATTGCCAACGTACCATCACAAAGGTAGGATCAAAACCTCGTAGTTCGGGGTAAAAATCTCAAAATAAATTGGTGAATTGATTGGTCAAAAGCCTTAAGGTCTTTTGTTATCAAAGGGAGAAAACTCAACCTAAACCACAAATTCACCATGTGAGGAGAGCTTCAACATACTAGTGAGGGATCCACCCTATAATAAGTATGGAAGACTTATAGTCCAATCACTAAGGATACAGGTGAGGTTTATATCAACGACTATGATAACTCAAACCTAATAGCTAATTCTTATGAAAAGCTTTGGCAAAGATGGTGATTGGAACCACAAAACATTTGAGTGAGTTGTATTTACAAATTAGAAGTATTCACAAAAGTAAAGTCAAAGTTGACTTCCTGATATTGGCATTCTAATTTTGGATAAGTGAGAAAAACTTTCAAACTTGCATATCTATTAATGTTTTGTACTATTTTTCATCAACAAACACAAAGTATGACACACCATAGTTTAATAAATATTTATATACTTGAGACGAAAATAAATTTTAGCGTCATCAAAATTCAAAAACTATGTGATAAAATAAAAATATGGACAAATCAATTTGCTTCCACATATACGTAAGTAACAAGAAACCAAGTATTCACTACTAAAGCACATAAATTTTTAAAAATTGTGACATATCAAAATTGGATATGCATCCGTATCGAGTACACGTATCGTATTCATATATTTATAACTTTTTTATTATTTTATTTTGAATAAAATTTATGATTTTCTATAATATATTAATATTATGTTTATGTATTTTCAATTATTTTTTATGATAAACTAATAAATTTTTGTCCTAATTAAAGAGTTAATATGTATTTTGCCCTTTGCTATATGAGTGAACTTTGATAAATCTTCATATATAAAAATTTAGATTTCATGCTTATCATTTTAAAATTCTCTTATTTTTGTCCCTCTTGAGACTCGGTCATCCGAATTTATTACATGATCTTCAATTTTTAAAAAACTTTAATTAATATGGATGATTTCGTTTGTTTTTTTTCATTTTCACTTTCTAAACCCAACTTGGATTTATTATTATTATTTTATTTTTTAGGTGTTAAATGATAAAAACAAAACTTCTAAAATTTGGCCCCAATAAGGTTTAAACCCTAGACTTTTGTCTATTCAAAGGGCGCGTTGTTTCATAATTGGGATGACCATTATCGAGTATGACACAAGTTGCACAAGGCGCTTATAAACTGGAAAGTCTTTAGGGCAAGAAAGTTCCTAGAACTTAGAATGATGGAAGCTTATAACATTTTGTTGAGGTTGTTACCTTTATCAAAATATGTAAAATCAGTAACATAGTGGGGAGAACTCTTTTCCCCTGCAAGGGCATGGATTTTTAATGAGGCGCTATGTTTTTTAAAATAAATTTTATGTGTGGAATTGAGTATAATACACGATAACATTTTAAATCCCTTCATGGTGTCATTGCTTGAAACCTATGGGGTATCATTGCTTCCTACATGGTACTATTGCTTGAACCATAACTGAGACTCCCTATGAGGTATTATTTCTTGAACCTTATGAGTTATCATTGTTGCTTAAGGAGGGGCTCCCTATGTGGTATTATATCTTGAAACCAATGTGGTAATATTTCTTGAGCCCTACGGGGGACTATTTATGGGGTATTATTGCTCGCATAGTTGAAAACAAAAACGTTAGTAAACAAGTTCTCCCTTATTGTGCTGATAAAAAAGAATGCCATAAGAATTGATTAATTGACTTAACAAAATGATCATTTCAACACAAAAAGAGTAGAAAAATATTTGTTAAACGTCAAAAGGCCCTGAACGGGAAGAGATAAAAGAATCGTCCAAACAAAGAAAAATTACATTAAAAAACAAAGCAAAAAACATAAGGTCCTAATTTTAATAGATGACTTTAAACGAAATGTCATGCTCGACCACCACATCACTTTTATTGGAGGAGAATATAGAATTTAATGGTCTAGAAGAGGGGGTGTTGAATATACCTTTTTCAAAAACACCAATTTAAAAACATTTACTTTTATAAAATTAGAGGTCGATAAAAATCGCTTGGTGTGTAGTTGAATTTTCGTACAAAATATATGCTTTTGGATTGATTGTAGTATATGTGGATTTAAGTGCTTGCAGCTATAGTAAAGATGATCAAAGATGGTGAAGCTTAGCAAAACTGCACTTCAACTAGGTAGTTTGATGATGACGACACTCAATATCAAATGATATCAAGTGAAATCAAGTATCTGGTGAAGTTATCTTAAATGATCAAAGATGTACATATTGGTTGATGACGTTATACTCTTGAAGATATTATTTAAGATCAAGTCAATATTGTGGTCCAACGACATTCAAGTGAATTTTTTACTTTCAAGGGTAAAAAATGGTTTAACCTCTCAAATAATGGCAATCAAGATGAATATATCTCAAACCTCATTAATAATATTCATAGCTCTTGTGTGATTCTAAAGTAATAGATAATGATGTGAAGACTTGAAGCTTCAGAGTTATGAAAAAAGGGAAGTGAGAAAGCTTGTCTGGTTGTTTTTGTCTGAGTCACCAGTGTCTTGAAAAGATATAAGGGTATTTTTAGAAATATTATGGCTAAATCACTCACACTAAAAACTTTTGAGAAGCCTCTCATATTTAAGTTAAAACATGAAGAAAATTATTTAGTCCTAGACTGTTGATTAAGAGATATTCTGATTGATTGGAAGACATTTTCTAAAGGCATAATCGATTAGATTATTAACCTAATCTATTATTTCATGCTTGGTTGAGTCTATAGTCGATTGGGACAATCTCTTAATGATTGGTAATAACTATATATATAAAAGTTCAATTTAGGGTCTATATTCAATTAGAGTATTGATTTGGACCATGAATTATTTCCAAATTTATACCATGCCTCGACCTTAAAATATAGAGCTTCTCAGACACTTTTTCACATCCAGAAAATCAGCTTAAGTATCACTTTTCATTTGTAACACCCTAAACCCCGAAAATAGATAAATCTTAGAATACTTCAAGCATTGAGCATAATGCACACGTTTAGGATGCCACTCATCATAAAACGACACCTGCCTCAAATATGATAAAACATTCTAATATACTTGTCATCACATGCTCACCTTCACTTAGGATATCATTACAGCGGAAATCATCAAATAAGCATGCTTCACAATAATTAAGTCTCGTCAAAATACCTTATTTGAATTAAAAATATGTGGCAAAAATATCCAGTATAACATAAACTCAAAACGTCAAGAGTATAGTATACGCCTATCAAATTAGCAAAACACAAACTAAATAAAAACAATCAAACATTCTCAACCTCAATGTTATAAGATCAGGGCAAGACTTCTAAAACAACGATGAACTAAACGAAGTAAGTATGGGAGCTAATTCCACTTATAGCAACAAACTCTATTCTTGAGTATCTGCAATATGTCCATGGTGGACAACATCAAAGCAAAGGCGATGAGAAATAACAAACCAATATAAACAGTGTAAAGAATGCTAAGATAGATAATACACAATAAACACACATTCATTACACATCCACCAACAACAAATTCTCACACCTAAACAATGGCAACAATTACATAATCACATTCAATCATTAACATCGTGAACAATCAAACACACATATAATCATATATGTAAATGTACTCCACAACTGACTCATTATGCATGTGGTATCATTCATGAACATTGAGATTCAGCTCGCTCCCGATCCCCACCATAGGACCAGAGCACACCAAATATTTACCATCAACATAGGTAACGCTTCACCAGTCCCCGTCTGGAACCGGCTACTCGGCCTCAATCCCCAATATAGGGCCAGAGCACACCAAATTTTGTTACAATCACTATATGTATGCTTCACTAATTCTTCACTAGAACTAGCTACTCACTCTCGATCCATACCACTGTACTAGAGCATACCAAAATTAGACCAAAGTCCATACACCATGATGCATGAATCTCATAACATGCATTATCACCAAAAGAATCCCCAGACCCATCTAACCATTTATGCATCACATCATTTATCATACCCAATAATCAATTCAATTTACAACATCAATAAATAACAAAAAATAGCAACAACTCATCAAACATGACTCCATAGGCATTCACTCATGTTACTTCACCAAAAAAACAATACATCATTGTATAAACATAATGGTTCGCTAATTGATCACACAAATTAGCACAACATTTCCATAATAGGTAAAAAAAATTATTTCAAACAGTTCACCAAGCATCACCATGTGAGAGTTCTGCGTGTTAGCTTTCAAAAGCTTCGAACCGCGTCTCACTCCGAGTCACGAAACTCAAATTACAACGAAAAGAGTCGAAAAAAAAGCATTTCAACATTGTTTCTCTTTGTTGAGTGAAGTATTTCTCGCTAAGTGAAGTCGCCCTCGCTAAGAGAACTCGTCCAGAGCTGCAAAATGTAGAATTGTGAATTTCGCTGTTGGAGGCCTTCTGGATCTCCAATTTCGATTCCGTAAAAACCCCTGATCTTAGAATTTGATATACTATAATTATTCAATGATTAAAACAACAAATTCACATTATATCACAAATTTACATCAACAAAATCATTCAATCTCATTAATTCATGTTTACCTTTAACCTTCCAAACCCTCAAACATGGTGGAAAACATCAATATAGGCACACGAAATTCATCATTAAAATAACCAATGACATAAAAATTCATAGAAAATTCAGAATCAATCATATCTTCATATCTCAATTTCCCTAAAGAGAGTAAGGATTTCTTTTCTCTATCCTTCATGTAATACACCTAGATTGATAGCCCTTTCTCCCCCGTTACATTAGATTTCTAGCAATTGATGATGAATTGGATAACTTCTATGAGTTCCCTCTCCAATTTCCTAGTTTTTGCTATTTCTCTCCTTTTGCATGTTTTCTACGTATATCAGATGTTTTCTTTAAAACCCATCTTTTTCCCTATTTTTAGAATATATAGTCCCTGTCATACCCCAATTTTGGCCCTGAAAATTTTTCCCCATCAATCACTCGTTTGTATTCTTTCTTCATTCACCTTCATATCCTTCATTCATGTTCATGTTTACTATTTCATATTTTTTACGTTTTTCACATTCCAAATTTACATTCATATTTTCTTCATTCACATTGAAAAAAATTCCATTCATATTCAAGAATTTCCACATGCTCATTCATAGTTCGATTACTTCGTTCATTCATTCAATCATAATCATCCATGTACATGGCATATGAATAACTTATAATAAAAAAAACATCTCATCACATGAATACTTGGAAGTTCTAAGGCAAAGAACAACTATGTTTTGCTACAAGGACACCAATTTTCATTCACATCCAGTGTTATATTCATTACAAATCATGAGATTTTTCTAAGCTTACAAATTTACAGAATGGACATTGGGACCAAATCGAACTCACTCCAAAACTTCCAAAAACTAATTCCAATTAATATGCCAAATCATCATCCAGCTTCAGCCTGACCACGACGGTTCCCATGTGTTATTGTCAAATATTTATGCTTCAAAAGGAAATTGGGGTGATGTTCTTGAAATTAGAGCATCTAGCTATGTCTAACACTACAAAGGTTTTGGATCCTACATTCCATGGAGTGGGTCAAAGATTAGGAACTGAAATATAGAGGATTGAGAATTTTCAACCGGTTCCATTGCCCAAATCTGAATATGGGAAATTCTACATGGGAGATTCATACATTGTCTTGCAGACATCACAAGGCAAAAGCTTGTGAAGAATTTTGTATTGCTTTGTCACTTTTGGAAAAAAAGGGAAAAATGGAACATTCTCCAGGTTCAGTCCCCCGCCCACATTGCAAGGATGTAAAAGAGATAAACATTGATAGAGTTCTCTACGAAGTTAATATATTGAAGGTCAATTTTTTTGATGGAAAAGTCTATCACTAGGATGATGGAGCAAGAAAAATAAAAAAGATGAAAAGATAACTTCCATCGAGCTCATGGCTCTAGATGTTCTAATTGAAGCATGTCAGAAGATAACACCAATGGATGTAGAACTGTATTTCAATTGCCATTACAGAAAACTGAAAATACTCATGGCATTGATGGGTTTGAGTACAAGTATTACATCACTTAAATCTTCTGACCAAACACATGGTTTCAGTACACCTTCTAATTTGGATGACTCAAATGAAAGCTCTATCAAGCACTATAGCCACTTGGTTACGGAGGAAGTGATGGCCCTCTCTGACTGTATATCACAAGTGAAGAAAGTTATTGATCACTGTGGAGATTCCGACGGCCTCGCTGTTCCGACAAGCAGCATTTGTCAAATGCAATCTCTGATGCTGTTAATCATGGGCTATGTCGCGAATGTACTCGTGTGCAACATAACCTCTGCACAAGTAATATCTGATCAAGTGGAAAGCATCTGTTTTGTTGATGCAGCCATTGTTTTCTGCAAACTTCAGCATCATAGTCGGACCACACCTATCGAAACTCAAGTTGATTTAATTGTTGCAACCCATGACATGCTTGCTGAATATGAGCTTTGTTGTGTCGGTGAAAGTGTCAAAGGTGGAGAAGGAACATTTCTTAGATTTGCAATAAAGCATCTGTTCGGCTTGGATATGAAGTTCAAATCCAGCTTTAACCTTAAAAATAAAGAACCAACGCGATGCGAAGAAGCATCCAAAAACAGTGTTGTCAATTTATCTATGGAAGAATCCATATCAGATACATTAGATTTCCGGATTGATTGGACCAGAATTAATGAAATTACCTATGTGAAAAAGGATGTTTCTGAAGGAATATCTATAGGAGTCTCATCTTGCAAAGTTCAAAATAAAGACAGTACGGAGGTAGAGTGTGAAGATAACATGGTTGCTGGGACTGACTGTAACTTAGTTGAGGAAGAGAATTCATGCAATCAATTAATTGAACATGGAAATGAACTTTCTGAAGATGAAGCAGAAGAACTCGAGTCTAAAATTGATGGGGCCTTAGATCAGTGCTTTTTCTGTTTATATGGATTAAACCTAAAGTCTGATTCATCCTATGAAGATGATCTAGTGATGCACAAAAATTCAAGTCGGGGAGATTATCAGACCAAAGAACAGTGTGCTGATGTTTTCCAATATGTTCTTCCTTATGCGAAGGCATCTTCTAAAACTGGACTGGTCAAACTTTGCAGAGTTTTAAGAGCTATGAGGAAACACTTTCTGCAGCCACCAGAGGACCTTTTGACAGGAAATCCAATTGATAAGTTCCTTGATGATCCTAATCTATGTGAAGATAAACTATCTGAGGAGGCCAGGTCTGAAGGATTCTTTGAAACTATAACTAAGACCATGTTTCCTGATGTGGGAGGTCTTGGACAGTATAACACAACACTATTGAGCAGGTCTGAGCCATATGTGGACGTCTACTGTAACTTGTATCATTTCTTGGCTCTGTCTGAGGAAATGAGTGCAACTGATAAATGGCTTGGATTTGTGCTGACCAAGGAAGGGGAAGAATTTGTTGAGCAAAATGCTAAGCTCTTCAAATATGATCTCATGTACAATCCTCTACGCTTTGAAAGCTGGCAGTGACTTGGAAATATTTATGATGAGGAAGTAGATTTGTTGCTTAATGATGGTAACAAGCACATTAATGTAGTAGGATGGAGGAAGAATCCCACTTTATTTGAGAGAGTGGAGACAAGCCGGAGAAGGAGTAGACGGTGCCTACTAATGAGTTTAGCTTTGGCTAAGACATCTGCTCAGCAGCGCGAGATACATGAGTTATTGGCATTGGTATACTACGACAGTCTTCAAAATGTCGTCCCATTTTATGATCAAAGATCAGCTTTACCCTTGAAGGATGCAACATGGATGGCGTTCTGTGAGAGCTCAATGAAACATTTTAAGAAAGCCTTTGCACTTAAGAAAGATTGGTTGCATGCATTTTACTTGGGAAAACTTAGCGAAAAGCTTGAATATTCATATGAAATTGCACTATCATATTACACAAAAGTTATTGCTTTGAACACATCAGCTGTTGATCCTGTCTATAGAATGCATGCCTCGCGCTTGAAACTATTAATTAAATGCGGAAAACAGAATGTGGAGATTCTGAAGGTTCTTTCAGCAGACTCCTTTGATCAATCTGTAAAAGAAGTTGTCACAAGTATCCTTGGCAGCACAGATAGCTCATCTTTAAATACAAAGGAGAGCTGTATTCATGCCAAATTTGTGGATACTAAGCATGGAGGGTTACTCTTACTTGCCTGACTTCCAATATTTCAGAGGTTTGGACAACAACATCAATCTCTCAATTAACGATACTGATAAAATATTGAGTGAAGTTAACGAGCACACAATTCATGTGGGTAGAATTGGCGATCAAACTGGTACTAGAGATTCAAACACCGCCGCACAGTCGTCATTGGTCCCTGTTTCAAAAGCAGCAGTTTAATTCTCCAGCAGGTGCAAGTGGGAGTCTTCATGCTACTTCTTTCCAATGCGTGCGTGATCTACAAAGGACCAACCAAATATCATTTCTGCATAAACTCACCGACAAATCCGACGTATACTCATTTGGTGTGGTTCTTCGAAATACTCTGTGCTCGCCCGACTTTGAACCCGACTCTTGCTAAAGAGCAAGTCAGTCTAGCTGAGTCGGCATATCATTGCTACAAAAAAGGAATTCTTGACCAAATAATAGATCCTTATCTAAAAGGCAAGATAGCTCCAGAATGTCTCAAGAAGTTTGCCGAGACCGCAATGTGTAACACCCCGATTAAAATAAGAGAATTATTTAATTGAGTTAATATTATTTTATTAATTTAATTAAATAAAGTTGAATTATTGGATTATTATTATTATTATTATTATAGATGTTATTTATTTTAATAATTAAATAAATAAAATAATTGGAATATGAAGAGTGGAAGGGTAAAAGTGGAATTGGATATAAGAGGCCAAAGTGAGAACTCAGAAGTGTTGTCACGTATTTTGCCTCAGAGTCAGAGAAAGAAAGGAACCGCTGAAGAGAAAGAGAAGGAAGAGGAAAAGGCCAAAGATTGCTCAGAGCTTCCTTCAATCCAAAGAGGTAAGGGGTCTGAACCTTATTAAATGATAATATGCGAGCAAATTCATGATATATGTTGGATTGTGGATGAATTTGGGGATTTTAGGGAGATTGGGAAAGTTGGGGTTTTGATGGAAATTCTCCGATCTGTGATTCTGGTCGAGTTATAGGCGTTATAATCGATAATTATGTGTGTAATCAAATTGATAAATTGTGATGAATTGTGATGAGTAAGTTGAGTGGTAAGGGTCTGAAATGGGCACATAAGGTCCCTGCCCAGAGAAAACACGTCTGGTGAACTGTCATGTTCGCCTAGCGAACATACCTTCGCCTAGCGAAGGGACGCGCTTCAACCTCGCCCAGCGAGATTGAGAGGTTTTGGCTACTGTAATGTTCGCTGTGGACTCGCTAGAGCTTCGCCTAGCGAGTGAGTGCTAGCTGTGTTTTTCACCAAAACAGAATGAGTTCGCTATTACCTTCGCCTTGAGCTCGCCTAGCGAATTAATTTACCAATTTACTGGAGCTGTTCGCCTTGAGCTCGCCTAGCGAACCAGAGCTTCGCCACAGACTCGCCTAGCGAGCAAGGCAGAGGAAGTGTTTTGTACATGTGTTAACGAGGTGTTTTATACATATGTTGATGAGGTGTTTTATACATGTGTGATGATATGTATGATGCTGTGAAGGTATCAGTTATGTGTGCATTCGTGAATAGACTGTTTTATGGCTTAGAGTGTGAGCATATATCTATTCCTGAATTGTTGTTGTTTTGTTGAGTTGAATGTCATGCTATTAATGATGATGATAACGTGACTATATGATGTTGTTGTTGCTATGTTGATTATGATGCATGTTTGATGTGCATGCATTCATGAAAGGCCGATGCCTAGTGATGAACGGACTGAGTTCCAATGATGTTGTTGACTCCGGGCTTGTTGAGAGGCTTGGTTCCTTGCGGGGGACTCGGATTCTATGGTGATGAATCTGGGAGTGGTGATCCTGTAGTTGGTCACAAAATGGGTATACCGAGTCGTGTTGAGTCATGCATGGGTGTGTGCATTGCATTTGATATGTTGTTATGTTGATGTTGATGAGTATGTTGATTATGATGATTATGATGAGCTGTGTTGGCATATGTGAAATATATTTATGTTTATATTTCTGTCGTTATATTATTATTTAATGATGTAATTCTCACCCCTTCTGCATGTGTTTATGTTCATCTATGATGAGCAATGTGCAGATAAAGCGGAATAGCTATTGTTGAGGTTTGAAGAATAAGTGTAGAGTTATTCTACAGAGTCGAGTCAAATGCTCTGGTCATGTGACACCGGGGTTCGGGGATTCGATAGATAATATATTATTATTTAAGTTGTTTATGATGACTAATATGTTGAGATGCTTTGTTGAGATAATGTTGAACCATTATTATGGATTGTTATATGATGAATGATAATATTAATATTGTTGTCCGCTGCGAAGTTTTAAATAAAATAAATAATATGTTTTATGTTGTGATGCGATGAATTGTTATGTTGTAAGAAATGTAAACTCTTCTACATGTTGTACTCTGATAATCTATTTAAATATGTCGTTTGGGTAGAAGGGTGTTACATTAGTGGTATCAGAGCATGGTCAGTCCAGTCGAGTCATAATGTGAGGTTTTCCCTGTTGGTCGATTAGTGTGAATGACACTGTCGATATTTAACGGTTGTAGTTGTGTTGTGCAGAGTATGGATGGAGAAAATGACCGTGCGATTGTTGAGGCTTTGGCTGCTATGGCGCAGGCTATGCAGGCGCAGCAGAATCCGCCGGTCGACGAGTTTAGGAATTTGGGAAGGTTTCTGAAGAATAACCCTCCTACATTCAAAGGGCGCTATGATCCAGATGGTGCTCAGATTTGGCTGAAGGAAATTGAGAAGATTTTCCGGGTGATGACGTGTACTGAAGCACAGAAGGTGCAGTTTGGTACACATACGTTATCTGAAGAGGCTGAAAACTGGTGGGATAACACTCGCCAGAGAATTGAAGTACCAGGTGCTGAGATGACTTGGGAAAGGTTCAAGACGGCCTTTCTGGAGAAATATTTTCCTGCTGATGTGCGATGTAAGAAGGAGATGGAATTTCTAGAACTGAAGCAGGGTAACATGTCTGTTGCTGATTACGCTTCGAAGTTTGAGGAGCTGGTGCAGTATTGTCCTCATTATAATAATGCTGATGCTGAGGAATCCAAGTGTGTCAAGTTTGAGAACGGGTTGCGTCCCGAAATCAAACAAGGCATTGGTTACCAGGAGATTCGTAGGTTTCCTACACTGGTTAATAAGTGCAGGATATTTGATGAAGATAGCAAGGCTAGGACTGCTCATTACAAGAGTCTTAGTGAGAAGAAGAATAAGGATCGTGGTAGTCCTTATGCATCTCCAAATGGTAAAGGTAAGCAGAAAGTGGCAGATGAGAAGAGGCCAAGTGGGGGAGGATCTCCCATAGCTGGTAAATGTTTCAAGTGTGGCGAGCCAGGCCACCGTGCTGATAGCTGTACCAAGAAAGTGCTGCGATGTTTCCGATGCGGTCAGGCTGGTCATAGAGTTACTGAATGTAAGGATGCTGGTCCGACATGTTTTAATTGTGGCGAGAAAGGCCATATCAGTTCGCAGTGCTCGAAACCGAAGAAGGCGGCTACTGCAGCTCATACTACTGGTAGGGTGTTTGCTCTGAGTGGGGCTGAAGCTCCTAAAGAAGATAATCTGATTAAAGGTACTTGCTTGATTAATAATGTTGAATTGCTTGCTATTATTGACACTGGTGCTACTCATTCGTTTATTTCGTATGAGTGTGCGACCAGGATTGGTGTGATTATGTCGTTCCTAGGCGGAAGTATGGTGATAGATACTCCTGCTAATGGTTCGGTGAAAACTTCTGTTGTCTGTCGAGGTTGTCATTTGACGATCTTTGAGAGAGAGTTCGTGGTTGATTTGGTGTGCTTGCCCTTGCACCAAATTGATATTATTCTGGGAATGAATTGGCTAGAATTCTATGGCGTGTTTATCAACTGCTATAGTAAGACGGTGCGGTTTTCTGAAGTTGGTGGGAATGATGAGGCCAGATTTCTATCTGCTAGGCAGGTGGGGGAATTTGTGAAAGATGAAGCTCAGATATTCGCTTTATTTGCGTCTCTGCAAACGGATAAGAAAGTGGTGAGTGTAGATTTGCCTGTTGTCGGTGAATTTCAGGATGTGTTTCCAGAGGATGTAAGTGAATTACCTCCAGAACGGGAAGTCGAGTTTGCCATTGACTTAGTACCAGGTACGAGTCCGGTGTCGATGTCTCCTTATAGAATGTCGGCAACTGAATTAGTTGAATTGAAGAAGCAACTTGAAGAATTGCTTGAGAAGAAGTTTGTGCGTCCAAGTGTTTCTCCTTGGGGTGCACCAGTATTGTTAGTGAAGAAGAAAGAAGGTACGATGAGGTTGTGTGTCGATTATCGGCAGTTGAATAAGGTGACTATCAAGAATCGGTATCCATTGCCGAGGATTGATGATTTGATGGACCAGTTGGTTGGAGCTCATGTTTTCAGTAAGATTGATTTGCGGTCGGGTTATCATCAGATCCGAGTGAAGTCAGATGATATTGCGAAGACTGCTTTCCGTACGAGGTATGGTCATTATGAATACACTGTGATGCCGTTCGGTGTGTCTAATGCTCCAGGTGTGTTTATGGAATATATGAATCGTATATTTCATCCGTACCTTGATAATTTTGTTGTGGTGTTCATAGATGATATATTGATATATTCTAAGACGGAAGAAGAGCATGCAGGACATCTGAGAATTGTTTTGCAGGTGTTAAGAGAAAAGAAATTATATGCAAAGTTATCTAAATGTGAGTTCTGGTTGAAGGAAGTGAGTTTCCTTGGCCATGTGATTTCGAGTGGTGGGATTTCTGTTGATCCTGCTAAAGTTGATGATGTATTACAGTGGGAGACTCCGAAGTCTGCTACTGAGATACGCAGTTTTCTGGGGTTAGCTGGTTATTATCGCAGATTTATTGAGGGCTTCTCTAAGTTGGCATTGCCGTTGACGCAGTTGACTAAGAAGGGTCAAGTGTATGTGTGGGATGCAGCTTGTGAAGCGAGTTTTGTTGAGTTGAAGAAGCGGTTGACCAGTGCTCCGGTGTTGATCTTGCCTAATCCTGGTGAGTCCTTCGTTGTTTATTGTGATGCTTCTTTGATGGGTCTTGGTGGTGTTTTGATGCAGAATGGTAAAGTTGTAGCTTATGCTTCTAGACAGTTGAAAGTTCATGAGAGGAATTATCCTACGCATGATCTAGAACTTGCAGCTGTTGTATTCGTGTTGAAAATGTGGAGGCATTATCTGTATGGTTCCAGATTCGAAGTGTTCAGTGATCACAAGAGTCTGAAGTATCTGTTTGATCAGAAAGAGTTAAATATGAGGCAGAGAAGGTGGTTAGAATTACTGAAGGATTTTGACTTCGAATTAAGTTATCATCCCGGTAAGGCTAATGTAGTTGCAGATGCACTGAGTAGGAAGTCTCTACATATGTCTATGATGATGGTTCGGGAGCTTGAGTTAATTGAACAGTTCCGTGATATGAGTTTGGGTTGTGAAGTTTCCGCTGATAGTGTAAAGTTGGGTATGCTGAAGTTGACTAGTGGAATTCTGGAAGATATTCGGAATGGTCAGCAAGTTGATGTCGCTCTAGTTGATCATATTACTATGGTTAACCAGGGTAATGGTGGTAATTTTGAGATTGATGAGAATGGCATCCTGCGATTTAAAGGTAGAGTTTGTGTTCCTGAGGTGTCTGAATTGAAAAAGAGTATTCTTGAAGAGGGCCATAGGAGTGGATTGAGTATCCATCCAGGTGCAACTAAAATGTATCAGGATTTGAAGAAGTTGTTTTGGTGGGCTGGTATGAAAAGAGATGTTGCTAAGTTTGTGTATGCCTGTTTGACTTGTCAGAAGTCAAAGATTGAACATCAGAAACCGGCAGGCATGATGCAACCTTTGAAGATTCCTGAATGGAAGTGGGATAGCATTTCCATGGATTTTGTGACGGGATTGCCAAGGACGGTGAAAGGTAATGATTCTATTTGGGTGATTGTGGATCGATTGACTAAGTCGGCGCATTTCTTGCCGATGAGGATTAATCACTCTTTAGAGAAGTTGGCAGAGTTGTATATTGAGGAGATAGTGAGGCTGCATGGTATTCCATCCAGTATTGTGTCTGATAGAGATCCCAGATTTACTTCTAGATTTTGGGAAAGTTTGCAGAAAGCGTTGGGGACTAAGTTGAGGTTGAGTTCAGCTTATCATCCTCAGACTGATGGTCAGACTGAAAGAACTATCCAATCCTTGGAGGATTTGTTGAGAGCTTGTGTGTTGGAGCAGGGTGGTTCTTGGGATAGTTATTTGCCGTTGGTGGAGTTTACTTATAACAATAGTTTTCATGCTAGTATCGGTATGGCTCCATATGAAGCATTGTATGGTAGGAGGTGTAGAACTCCATTGTGTTGGTATGAATCAGGTGAGAGTGTTGTACTCGGACCTGAGATTGTGCAGCAGACGACTGAAAGGGTTAAGATGATTCAGGAGAAAATGAAGATTTCTCAGAGTCGTCAGAAGAGTTATCATGATAACAGGAGAAAGGCACTTGAGTTCCAAGAGGGAGATCATGTGTTCCTGAGAGTTACTCCGACGACAGGTGTGGGTAGAGCTTTAAAGTCTAAAAAGCTTACTCCGAGGTTTGTGGGTCCGTATCAGATTTTGAAGAGGGTTGGGGAAGTGGCGTATCGGATAGCTTTACCGCCGTCGCTTTCTAATCTGCATGATGTGTTTCATGTATCTCAGTTGAGAAAATATATTGCGGATCCTTCACATGTTGTTCAGTTGGATGATATCCAGGTGAGGGATAATTTGACCGTTGAGGTGTTGCCAATTCGGATAGATGACCGAGAAGAGAAGACCCTGAGAGGTAAGAAGATTGCTCTAGTGAAAGTTGTTTGGGGAGGTCCAGCTGGTGAGAGCTTGACTTGGGAGCGTGAAGATCAGATGAAGGAGTCGTATCCGGCTCTATTTAATTGAGGTATGTTTTCGAGGACGAAAACTCCTTTAGTGGGGGAGAGTTGTAACACCCCGATTAAAATAAGAGAATTATTTAATTGAGTTAATATTATTTTATTAATTTAATTAAATAAAGTTGAATTATTGGATTATTATTATTATTATTATTATAGATGTTATTTATTTTAATAATTAAATAAATAAAATAATTGGAATATGAAGAGTGGAAGGGTAAAAGTGGAATTGGATATAAGAGGCCAAAGTGAGAACTCAGAAGTGTTGTCACGTATTTTGCCTCAGAGTCAGAGAAAGAAAGGAACCGCTGAAGAGAAAGAGAAGGAAGAGGAAAAGGCCAAAGATTGCTCAGAGCTTCCTTCAATCCAAAGAGGTAAGGGGTCTGAACCTTATTAAATGATAATATGCGAGCAAATTCATGATATATGTTGGATTGTGGATGAATTTGGGGATTTTAGGGAGATTGGGAAAGTTGGGGTTTTGATGGAAATTCTCCGATCTGTGATTCTGGTCGAGTTATAGGCGTTATAATCGATAATTATGTGTGTAATCAAATTGATAAATTGTGATGAATTGTGATGAGTAAGTTGAGTGGTAAGGGTCTGAAATGGGCACATAAGGTCCCTGCCCAGAGAAAACACGTCTGGTGAACTGTCATGTTCGCCTAGCGAACATACCTTCGCCTAGCGAAGGGACGCGCTTCAACCTCGCCCAGCGAGATTGAGAGGTTTTGGCTACTGTAATGTTCGCTGTGGACTCGCTAGAGCTTCGCCTAGCGAGTGAGTGCTAGCTGTGTTTTTCACCAAAACAGAATGAGTTCGCTATTACCTTCGCCTTGAGCTCGCCTAGCGAATTAATTTACCAATTTACTGGAGCTGTTCGCCTTGAGCTCGCCTAGCGAACCAGAGCTTCGCCACAGACTCGCCTAGCGAGCAAGGCAGAGGAAGTGTTTTGTACATGTGTTAACGAGGTGTTTTATACATATGTTGATGAGGTGTTTTATACATGTGTGATGATATGTATGATGCTGTGAAGGTATCAGTTATGTGTGCATTCGTGAATAGACTGTTTTATGGCTTAGAGTGTGAGCATATATCTATTCCTGAATTGTTGTTGTTTTGTTGAGTTGAATGTCATGCTATTAATGATGATGATAACGTGACTATATGATGTTGTTGTTGCTATGTTGATTATGATGCATGTTTGATGTGCATGCATTCATGAAAGGCCGATGCCTAGTGATGAACGGACTGAGTTCCAATGATGTTGTTGACTCCGGGCTTGTTGAGAGGCTTGGTTCCTTGCGGGGGACTCGGATTCTATGGTGATGAATCTGGGAGTGGTGATCCTGTAGTTGGTCACAAAATGGGTATACCGAGTCGTGTTGAGTCATGCATGGGTGTGTGCATTGCATTTGATATGTTGTTATGTTGATGTTCATGAGTATGTTGATTATGATGATTATGATGAGCTGTGTTGGCATATGTGAAATATATTTATGTTTATATTTCTGTCGTTATATTATTATTTAATGATGTAATTCTCACCCCTTCTGCATGTGTTTATGTTCATCTATGATGAGCAATGTGCAGATAAAGCGGAATAGCTATTGTTGAGGTTTGAAGAATAAGTGTAGAGTTATTCTACAGAGTCGAGTCAAATGCTCTAGTCATGTGACACCGGGGTTCGGGGATTCGATAGATAATATATTATTATTTAAGTTGTTTATGATGACTAATATGTTGAGATGCTTTGTTGAGATAATGTTGAACCATTATTATGGATTGTTATATGATGAATGATAATATTAATATTGTTGTCCGCTGCGAAGTTTTAAATAAAATAAATAATATGTTTTATGTTGTGATGCGATGAATTGTTATGTTGTAAGAAATGTAAACTCTTCTACATGTTGTACTCTGATAATCTATTTAAATATGTCGTTTGGGTAGAAGGGTGTTACACAATGAAGTGTGTGAACGACCAAGGCATTGAAAGGCCATCCATGGACGATGTGTTGTGGAACCTGGAATTTGCTTTGCAGTTGCAAGAAAGCGCGGAGGGGAGTGGCAGCGGTTTTGGCGGAATATGCGGTGAAGACGAGCCATTGTTTACAGATTCAAAAGGAAAGAAGGACGTGGATGCGATGCCGGGTTATGATGGAAATCAACCTACTGAACATGCTGTTTGGAAAATATTTTCATTTCTTGTGCTGAAATCCATGCTGGAATGTGGAAACTACAGTTGATGCTGCAGAAACAAGTGCCATTAAGATTGCGTGCTCGGTACCAATCTCAAACATCAAATGCTTTGTTGGTAACGGACCAAAGTCAAGCTAACGGAGCTCCTCCGCATGTCGGCCAACTCAGTCTTATGAAGATGCCCATCACAAGCTCGTAATGCAGAGTACAATCCCAAGCATTTTGTCTACTGTCATTATGAGTATCAGAGAACCGAAAACGACCTCAATCCACATCAAAACTACTGCGACACAATCACACAAAAATCAGTCCAATTCCAAAAAAAAGGAGAAAGCACATATTCAAGTGAGTTACTGTGGTGATTTGTTTCTTACCAACAGTGAAGTTTTGGAAATGAAAGAGAACTGAGAAGGGGACCACAAGTTGAATATGGACAAAACTTCAAAATCTCTCCCAGTACAAACACTTCCCATTTTTTTGAGGAAAGACAACAACACAGCAGAGAGAGGAGGAGTCATATATAAAAAGCAATCACTATTCACGAAAAACCCTAAGTTTGGATAGCCGCCACTGTTCACCCATAGGGAAGAGAGAATTCTGAAAAACACAAAAGCGCCGTTATTGTTCACTAAGAGAAAGAGGAGTCGAAGGCAAGGAGAAAAGAAATCCATAGTTTTTCCTTGTGGTGAAGGGCGGACAAGAAGATCAAAGCCGGTTCGGGCGAAACGCTTACTCACATTCGTCGGTCGAGCTCGCTGCAACCGATTAGCTTCCTTTCCGAGCTTTATCTCCATGTTTCGATTATGCTTTGAACTCCATGTTTGATTTAGCAACACCGCTGCCTGTTTGTTTGTGATGTTAACTTGCTGTTAAAATTTTGATTTTCAAAATGGAAAGAAAACTGAGCTTTGGTCATCCGTCGTTACTGTTTTTAACATGAGCTTTGGTTATTCGTCGTTACTGTTTTCAACTTTGTGTTTTATTTAAAAGGTTTGGTGCGTCTTTTGTTATATTATGTATTAGCGTTTGAAACTATATAACAAGAATGTCCATCTGGCTGAGTTGGTAAAGGGGTGCTTTGGTAAACCCTAGGTTTTGGGTTCGATCCCTGGTTTTCAGCATTTCTCATTTTTAACATATTTTCTATTTTCTACTAGTTTTTATTATTATTACCATTTTTTTTATTATTTTAAACCTTTTATTTATTTATTTTATTTTTATTTTTTCTCCTTTTTTAAACACTTGGTGATTTTAATGTTAAACATCGATTTTTAATTTATGGATTTGACAATTTTCTTGTTATTTATCCATGATTATTTTTATCGATATATTGATAGTATTTCGACGCGTTTCGATTAATCGCATATGACATTTCAATTGTTGTCAATATGTGCAAACCGGCTTTGAGCACATTATTTAGGCTTTGTGTGTTCCTCAATGTCCATCCGTACAAATCCCGATTTTACCTTTTTTAGATTTAATTCTTAAGTGTGTTGTAGATATAACTTGTGGTGTTATTTTTTTTCACATGACTTACTCTTGGGCCTTCTTACAATGAGACAGTTCGCTTGCACTTACACTCATAAATTGCATTATTTGTTGCTTAGGCCCGATTTAATTATTCCAGTATTTTGAATCCCCATTTGACAAAATGTACCCCACTCCCCCGATGTGTAATAATTTTACTGCTTTTCATTTCTTTATTTGTTTGACTGTTTAGTTAGCTACTAACACAAGAATAAAATTAACAATTTCCAAAAGATCAAAAATAAGACTCGATCCAACGTCGAGTATTTTCTCAATAAACAAATCAATCCATTTCTTTTTCCCATTCTGTTCCATTTCTTTCAAAAACTTCATCAAATGCTTGATCCAACGTCAAGCCATTTTTATAATGAAAACTCAAAAAAATATTAATTCATATTTAAGACCTTTTCCATAAAGATGGAAATGGAACGTGGTGTATACCGCGCACTCCTGAGACTAGGATTCGAGATAGATATCTCGCTCATCCTAGTTCTCGCCATCATCCGAATTTATCCACTTTGTTTTCTCTCAAACACTCATTCAAATCCTTCTCAATCGCTCATCAAATGTTTGATCTAGTGTCAAGTCATTTTCACAACAAAAACTCAAAATACTTAATTCCTATCTAAACACTTTTCAATAAAGATGGAAATGGAACGTGGTGTATACCACGCACTCCTGAGACTAAGATTCGAGGCGGATGTCTCGCCTATCTTAGCTCTCGCCATCATTTAAAATTGTCAATGCGGTTTCTTTAAACCCTTTCTTAATCAAACCTAAAAAAAACACTTAATGCATATTAAACATTTTTGCAAATAAGATGGAAATGGAACGTGGTGTATACCACGCACTCCTGAAACTAGGATTCGAGATGGATATCTCGCTCATCCAAGTTCTCGCCATTACTCAAAACACATCAAACCAATCAATTTCTTTTTCTCGCCGCCGTGCGATTGATCCTTTCAAACCTTTTCTCAAACGAAAGGTACTTTGTCTCAAAACAATGCAAGGCAATGTTTGTCCACCTGTTTTGGATAGTCCAACAATGTTTTCATCGATTTGACACAAAGTAGCTTCCGCTAAAATCGACCAACAAACAAACATTTTTCTACCCAGAACTACGTAAGCCTTGATTTCTCTGTTGAGATACGTAGGAGCAGGATTTGTAAATCTTGTTAGGCCCACTAATAAAAAACTTAGGTTTAGTCCTTCGTCGAAAATCCAAAAAACATTTCTTCTTTCTTCTATTCTTTCTTTCCCACCTAATAACTTGAAAAGCCTAACATTTCAAACTAACATCAACGCGCACAACTGACCTAATGGTTCCCGTTGAGTACAACGAACGTGAGGGGTGCTAATACCTTCCCCTTGCGTAATCGACTCCCGAACCCTGATTTGGTTGCGACGACCAATAATCATTGTCGTTTTGTCTTGGGTTTTATCGATATTTCCCCTTTCCTTTTTAGGAATAAATAAAGTTCGGTGGCGACTCTGTTCAGTCCATCATTGCGAGCGTGCGATTGCGTTTCGCTAGGTCGTATCCCCATTTTTAATTGAGGAACGACAGATGGCGACTCTGCTGGGGATCATACCCAATCCCTAAGTGAATCAAGCCTAGTTAGGACGTTTGTGTGCCTTTGTCTGTTTAATTGTGTGGCTTTTCCTTATTTATTGCTTTTCATTATCTTTATTATTATATTGATATATTTGTTGAATATTGGTTCCACTGTGTTGGGTACTTGGATATTTGATTGCAAACCATGTGGGAAAGACTCTACACCCGAGTCTAGAGTGAAAAAAACATAAGATAGGACGATGGTTGAGTAGTACGGACTCCCGAGGTGAATACTTCGTAAGAGTCGGTACGAGAACCTCACTTATAGTAGATCCTTTTGCAAATATTGTCGCCCTAGGTGTATACCTTGTAAGCTTCAATGTTTTAAAGGGGTCCATGACTCTAAGAACCTTTAGAACATTGAACCTTTGGCCAACTAGAAATGATGGTTGCATGGTATGGATTCCCGAGGTGAATACTTCGTAAGAATCGATACGAGAACCTCGCTCAGAATAGATTCTCTAGATGTAGTTGACGATCGGAAAGTATTTTCCGTAAGCGTCAAATAGTCTTTTGAATCCATGACTCTGAGTACCCTGTCTAGAACCGAGTCGATGGTTGCGTAGTGCGGACTCCCGAGGTGAATACTTCGTAAGAGTCGGTACGAGAACCTCACCCAGAATAGATTCCCTTGATGGAGTTGACGACCGAAAAGTATTTCCCGTAAGCGTCAAACATTCTTGTGAATCAATGACTCTGGGGATCCTTTGTAACAAAGCCCTAGATCATACCCGGTGAGAACCCCTGTTTTGGAAAGCAATCAAATTTATCCATACCTCGGACCTTTGAACCTATCCAAAAAAAAACATTGCATCCATCCATTCATTGCATACGCATAAAAAGCAAAACTTTTAGTTTGAACCAAGAGTTTTGCAAACAAAATGCATTCATACATGCATTCATACATTTTCAAAAAAAAAGTCTCACTCCGCCCTTTCTTCCTCCAGTTTCACGCTGAATTTTCAACACCGGTATAATACTCGCGCCAGAGCAAGACAGAGAATGGTTGAACAAGAACAAGAGAGCGCCCGAGTTAGAGCTGAACTAGATGAAATCAAGGGAGGCATGTCCCAGATAGGAGAGATGCTGCAAGCTTTAACCTTCAGGTTTGAGACTCCACAAGTGACCGTGATTTTAGAGACCACGGGCCCAGCAGTAGAAGTCCAACCTCAAAGGAAGTTACCCTCAACCCTTCCTCCATATGGGTTACCCTATGACTTCGTCCCCCGAGCAGAGGTAGTGCACGACATGGGGCAATTTGTCCAACAAGCCGTGCCATTACCGGTTTACATCGACGCACGTCCAATCATCCATACTATGGTCCCACCAGCTGCCTATGCTAGGCATATTCCTCATTATGAAGATCAAAACCACATGTATCAGACTGTTGACTCAACCGTTGCTGGTGACGAAGTAAGGTTTGAGGATTTCAGAGAAGTAAAGGAGAACATGCAGCTCCTTGAGAAGAAGTTTCGAGATCTAGAAGGAGACCACGTCTTTGGATCTGCTGCCAAAGAAATGTGCCTGGTATCCGGGTTGGTGATTCCATCCAAATTCAAAACTCCAGACTTCGACAAATACAAGGGGCACACTTGTCCAAAGAGCCATCTCATCATGTATTATCGAAAAATGGATGCACACGTGGAGGATGACAAGCTGATGATCCACTGTTTTTAGGACAACTTAAGTGGGGCTCCTTCCAAGTGGTATTTGAGTCTGGATCAGAACAGGATCAGGTGTTTCCAAGACCTGTCATACACGTTCATAAAACATTACAAATACAACATGGACATGGCGCCTGACAGAAGACAATTGCAGAGCATGTTCCAACATGACAAGGAGTCCTTCAAAGAATACGCTCAAAGATGGAGGGAACTGGCTTCTCAGGTTGAACCACCTCTGGCTGAGAAGGAATTGGCTGAACTGTTTATTGACACTGTCCAACCCCAATTCTACGAGAAGATGGTTGGAAGTGCTTCCCTGGGATTCTCCGAGCTTGTGGCTATAGGAGCTCGCGTTGAATATGGTGTAAGGAATGGCAAACTGGCGGCTGTAGTTGGAACTTCAAATGCCAATCAAAAGAAGTTCTCTGGAGGGTTTCCCAGGAAGAAGGAAGGGGAAACAAATGTCGTGACTGCTGGTCAAGGTAGAGCTCCTCCAAGAAGGAGACCACAACAATACTCACCTCAATAGTATGTTCAACAACCAATTCCCTATCAGCAACCCATGTATCCTGTCCAATATGCTCCTCAGCCGTACGTAGCCGCTGTGACGCTCGCATTCAACCAACTGCCTGCTCAGGCTTATCAAGCGCCTCCAGCTTACCGACCAGCTCCAGTTCAACAACGTGCTGCGGCTCCTCCAGCTTATCAACAAGTACCAGCAGCTCCTGTTTACCAACAGCCAAGAGCTCAAGCGCCAAGGCAAAATGCTCAACACCAAAATAGGAGACAAGGGGAGAGGGCGACCTTCAATCCAATCCCAATGTCGTACACTGAGCTTTACCCCTCCTTGTTGCAAAAGGGTTTGGTGGTTCCCAGACCTATGGGACCTTCACCTGACCGTCTTCCTCCATGGTACAACCCTAATGCACATTGTCCTTTTCATGAAGGTGCCCCCGGGCATGACCTAGAGGGTTGCTACGCTCTAAAGCATAGGGTTCGTGAACTGATTGCGAGCAAGATCCTGTCTTTTAAGGACATGGGACCGAATGTGAAGAACAATCCTCTTCCTCCCCATGGAAATCCTGCGGTAAATGCCATTGAAGACGCTTCTGTTGGTGTTACGGTTGATAAGGTGGATGATGTAAAGACTCCTTTGGCAACATTCCATGCCCGATTGGTGGAAGCTGGCATGATTAATGTTAATCATGAAAATTGTGAAGAGTGTGACACACACCCGAAGGGATGTCAGGTGGTACGAGACAACATTCAAGATTTGATGGATAAAGGAGTGCTTCAGATATTCAGTGTTGCGAAGAACGAAGACGTGTTGGTAATTGAACCTTGTTTAAATTTACCTGAACCAGTTGAAATCCCATATTATAGTGGTGGAGTGGTTCCAGTGAATAGTAAGCCGTCGCCTGTGGAAATATGTATGCCCACGCCTTTTCCCTACGAGAGCACCAAGGTTGTGCCTTGGAAATATGAGATTAACACTGTGGATAAGGTAGTTAAATGAAGTTCAGACGCTGAGGTGACAGAAGCTGTAAGTGAAGACGTCACCAATATTGCAGGAATGAGCAGAATGAGTCGTAGTTGTCGAATCTATACGCCTGAATTCAATGTGACTCCTCAAGGGCCAGCCAAGGAATCAACAGTTGTAACTCCTGCTAAAGAACCCGAAGTGGTTCAATCTGAAGATGTTGTTGAATTCTTGAAGTTGATCAAGAAAAGTGACTACAAGGTTGTGGACCAGTTGCATCAGACACCATCTAAAATCTCTATTCTATCTCTGTTATTGAACTCCCAAGCCCATAGGGAAGCTTTGTTGAAGGTTCTTGCTCAAGCTCATGTAACACAAAGCATAACAGTAGACCAATTTGATGGAGTGGTTGCAAATATCACGGCCTGAAATACTTTGAGCTTCAGTGGAGAGGAATTACCTGAGGATGGAAAAAATCATAATCGTGCCCTCCATATCTCGGTAAAGTGCAAAGATGATGCTTTGGCAAGAGTGTTGGTTGATACCGGATCTTCTCTGAATGTTATGCCAAAGAGAACACTCGCCAAGTTATCTTATCAAGGACCAGCTATGAAGCCTAGTGCCTTGGTAGTGAAAGCTTTTGATGGTTCCAGGAGAACCGTGATTGGAGAGGTTGAATTGCCCATATTGATTGGCCCTCATGTATTCCCGATTAATTTCCAAGTCATGGATATTAATCCAGCGTATAGCTGCTTGTTGGGGCATCCCTGGATTCATGCTGCAGGGGCAGTCACCTCCACCCTACATCAGAAAATGAAGTTTGTAGTGGACAATCAATTAATTATTATCTCTGGGGAGGAAGACTTTGTGGTCAGTCACCTTTCATCCTTCAGATATATTGAGGCTGATGAGGACGCTTTGGAAACTTCTTTCCAAGCTCTCGAAATAGCCAATGCCACTTTTGTGGAAATGAAGGACCCTGTTGGGAAAGCTTGTTCATCTTTCGCTTCTCTGAAAAGCGCAAAGTCTAGTATTGAAGGAGGAAACCCTGAAGGTTGGGGTCAACTTATTGATATTCGTGAGAAGCATGATCGCTTTGGCCTGGGATATGTGCCTTCCACTGCGAAAGGAGCCCGAGTCCCTACAAAGGACAACACCCGAAGCATCCAGGAAGTATTCCTCATCACAGGATACATCCATGGAGATCAGGTCAATGCAATTGAAGATAGCACCGAAAATGAAGATGAGCCATGTTTGGTTTACCGGTGTGAGACAGCTTTGAACAACTGGAAGGCGGTTGATATCCCCGAAATTTTTCCTTTGTCGAAGTAATAATTGTTTTATTTTTCCTTTCAAATCCTTAGCTCTGCCCAAGGCTAATGGATCATGTTGTAGGGCCCTTTTTCATTTTCAAATAATCATTATCAATGAATGAAAGGCATTTTGTTAAATTCTTATTATTCATTTATTTTGCTTTCTCTTAAGAAAATGGCAATCTTTTCAAAAACAAACAAAAAAACTTTTCATTTATGCATCTTTCATTTTTTTTGCTTTTCTAAAAGAAATCAATCATTCAAACATGCAGAATAAATGATAACCCCGTTGAATCCAATGACTTTACTACCTCTCATAACTTTGACTCCCCTATCTACTAAGCGGAAGAAAAGGGTGAAGAAGATTGTTACATCCCCGACGAATTGGCAAGGCTGCTCGAGCACGAGTCCAAAGCCCTTCAACCACATGAAGAACCGGTGGAAACAATCAACCTTGGCACAGAGGAAGAGAAGAAAGAAGTCAAAATCGCATCCACGCTTGAAGCAAGCATCAAAGAGATATTGGTTAAGTTGCTACAAGAATATGTGGATGTATTTGCATGGTCATACCAGGATATGCCAGGTCTAGACACCGACACCGTTGAGCACAAGCTGCCACTTCAGCCAGATTGCTCGCCAGTAAAACAGAAACTCCGAAGAACGAGATCAGATATGGCTCTAAAGATTCGTGAAGAAGTCAAACGACAATTTGACGCTGGTTTTCTCGCAGTGGCGAAGTACCCACAATGGGTAGCTAATATTGTACCTGTGCCCAAAAAGGATGGTAAGGTGAGGATGTGTGTTGACTATAGGGATCTGAACAAAGCTAGTCCAAAGGATGATTTCCCTCTACCACACATTGATACTCTGGTAGACAACACTGCAAGTTTTGCTGTATTCTCCTTTATGGATGGTTTTTCGGGATACAATCAAATCAAGATGGCTCCAGATGACATGGAAAAGACCACTTTTATCACCCCTTAGGGAACTTTTTGCTACAAGGTAATGCCTTTCGGTCTCAAAAACGCTGGGGCAACTTACCAAAGAGCTATGGTCACTCTTTTCCATGATATGATGCACAAGGAGATAGAGGTCTATGTTGACGACATGATCGCTAAATCTCAGAATGAAGAAGATCATATGAGCCATCTGAAGAAGCTATTTGAACGCCTCAGAAAGTTTAGATTACGATTAAACCCTGCAAAATGCACATTTGGTGTCCATTCAGGGAAGTTTCTTGGTTTCATCGTTAGTCAACGAGGAATTGAGGTGGACCCTGACAAGGTCCGAGCTATACAAGAAATGCCTGCTCCACGCACCGAGCGAGAAGTTAGAGGTTTCCTTGGATGTTTGAATTACATCTCAAGGTTTATCTCACACATGACGGCCACGTGTGAGCCTATCTTCAAATTGCTTCGAAAAGATCAAGCCGTTGAATGGAATTCTGATTGTCAAAATGCTTTTGAGAAGATTCGTCAATACTTGCAAGAGCCCCCTGTTTTAATTCCACCTGTCCCAGGAAAGCCATTAATCATGTATATGACTGTCCTTGAAGGGTCAATGGGATGCGTGTTGGGGCAACACGACGAAACTGGTCGGAAAGAACATGCTATTTACTATCTGAGTAAAAAGTTTACCAATTGTGAAAGTCGATATTCGCTTTTGGAGAAAACTTGTTGCGCGCTAGCATGGGCCGCTCGTCGTTTGAGGAAGTACATGATTTGCCATACTACTTTGTTGATCTCAAAATAGGATCCAATAAAGTATATCTTTGAGAAACCTTCCTTGACTGGAAAACTTGCCCGTTCGCAGATGCTTTTGTAAGAGTACGACATCCAGTACGTAACCCAGAAGGCAATCAAGGGAAGTGTGTTAGCAGAGTATCTTGCTCATCAACCAATTGAAGACTATCAGCCATTGAAGTTTGATTTCCCCGATGAGTATATAATGGTGATAAAGGATTGTGAGACCCCAGGCCCAGATGAAGGACCAGAACCAGGATCTCGATGGAAGCTCGCGTTCGATGGTTCTTCCAATTACAATGGTCATGGTGTGGGAACTGTTTTGATGAATCCAAATGGTGGCTTTACCCCTTTCACAGCAAGGTTGTGCTTTGATTGTACGAATAATGTCGCAGAATATGAAGCTTGTATCCTTGGTCTTGAAGCCGCAATTGATCTCCGAATCAAGATCCTTGAGGTGTATGGAGATTCAGCCTTAGTGATCTATCAAGTCAAAGGAGAATGGGAAACTCGCGATGCGAAGCTGATCCCGTATCGCGCTCATGTTGTGAAGATGATAGAATACTTTGATGATATCACTTTCCATCACATCCCAAGAGTAGAGAATCAAGTGGTTGACGCTTTGGCAACATTAGCATCAATGTACCAAGTCAGATTCCATAATGAAGCTCCACTTATTCGAATAGAGCGAAGGGACGAGCCTGCTTACTGTCAGCTAATTGAAGAAGAAACTGATGGTAAACCATGGTTTCATGACATCAAGCGATATCTTTTAAGTCAAGAGTATCCAGAAGATGCTACATTGTTGGATAAGAAAACTTTGAGGAGGTTATCATCCAAATTCTTTTTGAGCAATGATGTGCTTTACAAGAGAAACCATGACATGATTCTGCTCAGATGCGTGGATAGACACGAAGCAGACATGTTAATCAAGGAGATTCATGAAGGATCCTTTGGGACCCATGCCAATGGACATGCCATGGCCAAGAAGATTTTGAGAGCTGGTTATTATTGGTTGACCATGGAATCCGATTGTTTCAGCTATGCAAGAAAATGTCATAAATGCCAAATTTATGCTGATAAGGTGCATGTACCGCCAAAACTTTTGAATGTTTTGACGTCGCCTTGGCCTTTCTCAATGTGGGCCATCGACATGATTGGTGCTATAGAGCCTAAAGCTTCCAATGGTCACCGCTTCATCCTGGTTGCTATCGATTACTTTACTAAATGGGTAGAGGCTGCTTCCTACACCAATATGACGAGACATATGGTTGCTCGCTTTATCAAGAAGGAGATTATCTGCTGCTATGGAATCCCAAGCAAGATCATCACCGACAACGGTTCAAACTTGAACAACAAGACAATGACAGAATTATGTGAGAGTTTCAAGATTGACCACCATAATTCCTCTCCATACTGTCCAAAGATGAATGGTGTTGTTGAAGCTGCCAACAAAAATATCAAGAAGATCCTTCAAAAGATGGTGAAAACTTATAAGGATTGGCATGAGATGCTACCCTTTGCTTTGCATGGATACAGGACCTCAGTTCGCACTTCAACAGGGGCAACCCCATTCTCCTTAGTGTATGGGATGGACGCAGTTCTCCCAGTCGAAGTAGAGATACCTTCCACAAGAATATTGATGGAGGCCAAGCTGGATGAAGCTGAATGGATCCAGAACAACTATGATCAACTTAATCTCATTGATGAGAAGCGGATGACCGCACTGTGTCATGGACAATTGTACCAGCAACGAATCAAGAAAGCATTTGACAAAAAGGTCCGTCCTCGAGAGTTCAAGGAAGGAGATCTCGTGCTCAAGAAGATCTTGCCAGTACACAAAGATTCACGTGGGAAGTGGACTCCCAACTATGAAGGCCCATACGTTGTAAAGAGAGCATACTCTGGAGGTGCTTTATTTCTCACAACTATGGATGGCGAAGAGCTCATTCACCTTGTGAACTCTGATGCAGTCAAAAGATACTATGCCTAACAAAAACCCGGTAGACTGAAAACCCGAAAGGGCGGTCCAGGCAAAACTTAGGGATAATAAAAAATGGTAGCTCGCTAAGTTGAAAACCTGAAAGGGCGACTTAGGCAAAAAAGAGCGTCCTGGTGGATTGAAAACCCGAAAGGGCAATCCAGGAAAAAATTAGGGACAAAAGGCACAGACTGCATCAGTTTGTCACTAATCAACACAGAAGAGCTAAAAATGGAAGATCAATCCAGTTACTCCCTTCAGAAGCGAAGTTTTATGGAGTCATTGTTATTAGGATTGGTAGTAGTCATTGTGATTCAATGTAAATCTTTCCCTATTGCCATTTTCAAATTTGTAACATTCCATGGAGCTACACCATTTGTGTGCTACCATTCTTGAATAAATACAAGTTTTCCTATCAAATTCTATCATTTGCTGTTTTTCTCTGATTTTCTTTGTTATGCAAAATGTCATTTATTTGTTAATAACGAAATTTTGAACTCAAAAAGAATTTTTCAACGTATGGAAAAACACAATTTTGCTTTGACATGTGGAAATATTAAAAAGGAAACCTTTCGTCTTTCCCCACAAGTCTCAAGTTGCAAGATTCCCCTTGGATGATCAACATCTATTTCCAGAAAGCTTGAAGTTATTATTCTCTGGAAGGATTATTGGGTCAGTTGTAACTGTTCAGCTTGATAGATCCTTCTTTGATGCATTTACTCACTCCTTCGGTTGAGTTATTGGTGTTGAGGATTCAGTACCTCCATAAAGCTTTCCCTAATTTCTAGTCTGTAATTGTCAGCATTTGCATATCATGATCATTCATGCATCATGCATATAAGCAAAATTCAAATCATACATAGCCCGAAGTGCTTCGCGCTCATTTGCATAATCTCAGGTCTCGTTGTTGATTGTATCCCTTGACCTCTGAGACCATTTGTTACTGGCATCGTCTGTTAAGTCTGGTTATCACCAGTGTCTTTGACCAAATCCAGTTGTAACTGGTATCCTTTAAGGTCGGGTTGTAACCAGCATTTATTTTAAACCCAATTGTCGTTGGCATCACTATCAGTCTGTTTGTAAATATATTTGTGATTGATATCTGAAGTTTGGTTGTCGCCAACATCATTTCAAGTCCAGTTGTTGCTGGCAAACTCCGTTGTAGCCGGTAATTCTTTACTAATAACTTTCATCAAGTCCAATTGTTGTTGGAAAAATCCGTTAAAGAATCTGGTTGTAATCCATTGCTTACGGTCAAAGTCCAATTGTTGTTGGCACATACAGAGAGTTTGAATACCCTGTCTTTCTTGATGGCTCTGTGAAAGTCTTGTATGACTCATCATCTTGAGGAGTTCCATGAAGCTTGGAGGTTTTTCGTGTTAGGAAACTCCAATGATGTTGGTTTTGTTTGATTTCTCTATAAAGAATCATCGTAGCCTTTTTGATGTCCGTTTATCTTTGTTTTGCATAAATTCCCTGTTAGGAATCTCCAAAATTTGTGATTGGATTAATTTCTTGTGAGAAATCTCCAGAACCATCAGATGTATTCTAAAGTGTCAGGTCATGTATGAACCTATTGATGAAACTTGCTTTGTATTTTTTCCAATATTCTCAGGTCATGTATGAACCTATTGATAAAACCCCCTTTGATTTTTCCCAAGTGTTGTCAGGTCATGTATGAACCTGCTGTTGAAAGTTCTTTGAATAGTCAAGTGTTGTCAGGTCATGTATGAACCTGTTGTTGAGAATTCTTTGGATGTTCCAGCATTGTCAGGTCATGTATGAACCCGTTGCTGTTGAGCTTTTATTCCAATATTCCTAGGTCATGTCTGAACCTGTTGTTGCTGAACCTTTTGTTCCAGTGTCATCAAGTCATGTATGAACTTGTTGTGGAAATTTTCTCAAAATGTTCAAGTTTGTCATCAGGTCATGTATGAACCTGTTGATATACTCTTTTTGAATTTTTTTTGAGTTTTGTTAGGTCATGTCTGAACCTGTTGTCAGAACTTCTTGATATTCTCTAGCATTGTCAGGTCATGTATGAACCCGTTGTTGTTGAGCCTTTATTCTAGTATTACCAGGTCATGTATGAACCTGTGGCTGAACCTTTTATTCCAGTGTCGGCAAGTCATGTATGAACTTGTTGTGGAAATGTTCTCAAAGTATTCAAGTTTGTCATCAGGTCATGTATGAACCTGTTGATATACTCTTTTTGAATTTTTTTGAGTTTTGTTAAGTCATGTCTGAACCTACTGTCAGAAATTCTTGATATTGCCCAACATTGTCAGGTCATGTATGAACCTGTTGTTGAGCTTTCATTCCAGTATTACCAGGTCATGTATGAATCTGTTTTGAAGAATCTTTCTCTATGTTTATTTCAGTGTTGTCAGGTCATGTATGGACTTGTTGATACACTCTTTTTGAATTTTTTCTATTTGTTGTCAAGTCATGTTTGAACTTGCTGTCAGAACCGTTTTTGGTATTCCCCAGCATTGTCAGGTCATGTATGAACCTGCTGTTGAGCTTTTATTCCTGTATTACCAGGTCATGTCTGAACCTATTTTGAAGAATATTTTTCTTTGATTATTCCAGTATTGTCAGGTCATGTATGAACCTGTTACTGAACCTTTTGTTCCAATGTTGTCAAGTCATGTATAAACCTATTGTAGAAAGTTTTCTTAGTCGGGTTTAGTAAGTCATGTGTGAACTTACTGCCGAAATCTCTTGTATTCTAAGTGTCATTCATCGAATTTCACTTTGAGTACTCTCTAGTGTGTGTCTGATTCTCCAGCATGATTGTTTTCCCCAGCGAGTTAATTGTTACCATTTGTCTGTCTCCCTGTGGACCATCAGCATTCCCCACGGACTGGTCTGTCTAGTAGCATCTCCGTATCCCTAACAAGATAAATTCAGAAATAAAGAATCATGCATCCATGCATATCATATCATAACATTTTCATTTTTCAAGTTCAAAATCTGGGTCTCCATGGTATTTAACCATCCCCCACTGCGATCCGATGAAAAAGTGTTGTTTCATTTTCCTCTGGTGGAGAATGTTTAAATAGGGGCAACTGTCATACCCCGATTTTGGCCCTGAAAATTTTTCCCCATCAATCACTCGTTTGCATTCTTTCTTCATTCACCTTCATATCCTTCATTCATGTTCATGTTTACTATTTCTTATTTTTTTTACGTTTTTCACATTCCAAATTTACATTCATATTTTCCTCATTCACATTGAAAAAAATTCCATTCATATTCAAGAATTTCCACATGCTCATTCATAGTTCGATTACTTCGTTCATTCATTCAATCATAATCATCCATGTACATGGCATATGAATAACTTATAATAAAAAAAACACATCTCATCACATGAATACTTGGAAGTTCTAAGGCAAAGAACAACTATGTTTTGCTACAAGGACACCAATTTCCATTCACATCCAGTGTTATATTCATTACAAATCATGAGATTTTTCTAAGCTTACAAATTTACATAATGGACATTGGGACCAAATCGAACTCACTCCAAAACTTCCAAAAACTAATTCCAATTAATATGCCAAATCATCATCCAACTTCAGCCTGACCACGACGGTTCCCATATGTTATTGTCAAATATTTATGCTTCAAAAGGAAATTGGGGTGATGTTCTTGAAATTAGAGCATCTAGCTATGTCTAACACTACAAAGGTTTTGGATCCTACATTCCATGGAGTGGGTCAAAGATTAGGAACTGAAATATGGAGGATTGAGAATTTTCAACCGGTTCCATTGCCCAAATCTGAATATGGGAAATTCTACATGGGAGATTCATACATTGTCTTGCAGACATCACAAGGCAAAAGCTTGTGAAGAATTTTGTATTGTTTTGTCACTTTTGGAAAAAAGGGGAAAAATGGAACATTCTCCAGGTTCAGTCCCCCACCCACATTGCAAGGATGTAAAAGAGATAAACATTGATAGAGTTCTCTACGAAGTTAATATATTGAAGGTCAATTTTTTTGATGGAAAAGTCTATCACTAGGATGATGGAGCAAGAAAAATAAAAAAGATGAAAAGATAACTTCCATCGAGCTCATGGCTCTAGATGTTCTAATTGAAGCATGTTAGAAGACAACACCAATGGATGTAGAACTGTATTTCAATTGCCATTACAGAACACTGAATATACTCATGGCATTGATGGGTTTGAGTACAAGTATTACATCACTTAAATCTTCTGACCAAACACATGGTTTCAGTACACCTTCTAATTTGGATGACTCAAATGAAAGCTCAATCAAGCACTGTAGCCACTTGGTTGCGGAGGAAGTGAAGGCACTCTCTGACTGTATATCACAAGTGAAGAAAGTTATAGATCACGGTGGAGATTCCGACGGCCTCGCTGTTCCGACAAGCAGCATTTGTCAAATGCAATCTCTGATGCTGTTAATCATGGGCTATGTCGCGAATGTACTCGTGTGCAACATAACCTCTGCACAAGTAATATCTGATCAAGTGGAAAGCAACTGTTTTGTTGATGCAACCATTGTTTTCTGCAAACTTCAGCATCATAGCCGGACCACACCTATCGAAACTCAAGTTGATTTAATTGTTGCAACACATGACATGCTTGCTGAATATGGGCTTTACTGTGTCGGTGAAAGTGTCAAAGGTGGAGAAGGAACATTTCTTAGATTTGCAATAAAGCATCTGTTGGGCTTGGATATGAAGTTCAAATCCAGCTTTAACCTTAAAAATAAAGAACCAATGTGATGCGAAGAAGCATCCAAAAACAGTGTTGTAAATTTATCTATGGTAGATTCAATATCAAATACATTAGATTTCCGGATTGATTGGAACAGAATTAATGAAATTACCTCTGTGAAAAAGGATGTTTCCGAAGGAATATATAAAGGAGTGTCATCTTGCAAAGTTCAAAATAAAGACAGTACGGAGGTAGAGTGTGAAGATAACATGGTTGCTGGGACTGACTGTAAGTTAGTTGAGGAAGAGAATTCAGGCAATCAATTAATTGAACATGGAAATGAACTTTCTGAAGATGAAGCAGAAGAACTGGAGTCTAAAATTGATGGGGCCTTAGATCAATGCTTTTTCTGTTTATATGGATTAAACCTAAAGTCTGATTCATCCTATGAAGATGATCTAGTGATGCACAAAAATTCAAGTCGGGGAGATTATCAGACCAAAGAACAATGTGCTGATGTTTTCAAATATGTTCTTCCTTATGTGAAGGCATCTTCTAAAACTTGACTGGTCAAACTTTGCAGAGTTTTAAGAGCTATTAGGAAACACTTTCTGCAGCCACCAGAGGACCTTTTGACAGGAAATCCAATTGATAAGTTCCTTGATGATCCTAATCTATGTGAAGATAAACTATCTGAGGAGGCCAGGTCTGAAGGATTCTTTGAAACTATAACTAAGACCATGTTTCCTGATGTGGGAGGTCTTGGATAGTATAACACAACACTATTGAGGAGGTCTGAGCCATATGTGGATGTATACTGTAACTTGTATCATTTCTTGGCTCTGTCTGAGGAAATGAGTGCAACTGATAAATGGCCTGGATTTGTGCTGACCAAGGAAGGGGAAGAATTTTTTGAGCAAAATGCTAAGCTCTTCAAATATGATCTCATGTACAATCCTCTACGCTTTGAAAGCTGGCAGCGACTTGGAAATATTTATGATGAGGAAGTAGATTTGTTGCGTAATGATGGTAGCAAGCACATTAATGTAGTAGGATGGAGGAAGAATCCCACTTTATCTGAGAGAGTGGAGACAAGCCGGAGAAGGAGTGGACGGTGCCTACTAATGAGTTTAGCTTTGGCTAAGACATCTGCTCAGCAGTGCGAGATACATGAGTTATTGGCATTGGTATACTACGACAGTCTTCAAAATGTCGTCCCATTTTATGATCAGAGATCAGCTTTACCCTTGAAGGATGCAACATGGATGGCGTTCTGTGAGAGCTCAATGAAACATTTTAAGAAAGCCTTCGCACTTAAGCAAGATTGGTTGCATGCATTTTACTTGGGTAAACTTAGCGAAAAGCTTGAATATTCATATGAAATTGCACTATCATATTACACAAAAGCTATTTCTTTGAACACATCAGTTGTTGATCCTGTCTATAGAATGCATGCCTCGCGCTTGAAACTATTAATTAAATGCGGAAAACAGAATATGGAGATTCTGAAGGTTCTTTCAGCAGACTCCTTTGATCAATCTGTAAAAGAAGCTGTCACAAGTATCCTTGGCAGCACAGATAGCTCATCCTTAAATACAAAGGAGAGTTGTATTCATGCCAAATTTGTGGATACTAAGCATGGAGGGTTACTCTTACTTGCCTGACTTCCAATATTTCAAAGGTTTGGACAACGACATCAATCTCTCAATTAACGATACTGATAAAAGATTGAGTGAAGTTAACGAGCACACAATTCATGTGGGTAGAATTGGCGATCAAACTGGTCCTAGAGATTCAAACACCGCCACACAGTCGTCATTGGTCCCTATTTCAAAAGCAGTAGTTTAATTCTCCAGCAGGTGCAAGTGGGAGTCTTCATGCTACTTCTTTCCAATGCGTGCGTGATCTACAAAGGACCAACCAAAGATCATTTATGCATAAACTCACCGACAAATCCGACGTATACTCATTTGGTGTGGTTCTATTCGAAATACTCTGTGCTCGCCCGACTTTGAACCCGACACTTGCTAAGGAGCAAGTCAGTCTAGCTAAGTGGGCATATCATTGCTACAAAAAAGGAAACCTTGACCAAATAACAGATCCTTATCTAAAAGGCAAGATAGCTCCAGAATGTCTCAAGAAGTTTGCCGAGACCGCAATGAAGTGTGTGAACGACCAAGGCATTGAAAGGCCATCCATGGGCGATGTGTTGTGGAACCTGGAATTTGCTTTGCAGTTTCAAGAAAGCGCGGAGGGGAGTGGCAGCGGTTTTGGCGGAATATGCGGTGAAGATGAGCCATTGTTTACATATTCAAAAGGAAAGAAGGACATGGAGGCGATGCCGGGTTATGATGGAAATCAACCTACTGAACATGCTGTTTGGAAAATATTTTCATTTCTTGTGCTGAAATCCATGCTGGAATGTGGCAACTACAATTGATGCTGCAGAAACAAGTGCCATTAAGATTGGGTGCTCGGTACCAATCTCAAACATCAAATGTTTTGTTGGTAACGGACCAAAGTCAAGCTAACGGAGCTCCTCCGCATGTCGGCCAACTCAGTCTTGTGAAGATGCCCATCACAAGCTCGTAATGCAGAGTACAATCCCAAGCGTTTTGCTGCTGTCATTATGAGAATCAGAGAACCGAAAACGACCTCAATCCACATCGAAGCTACTGCGACACAAACACACAAAAATCAGTCCAATTCCAAAAAAAAAGGAGAAAGCACATATTCAAGTGAGTTACTGTGGTGATTTGTTTCTTACCAACAGTGAAGTTTTGGAAATGAAAGAGAACTGAGAAGGGGACCACAAGTTGAATATGGACAAAACTTCAAAACCTCTCCCAGTACAAACACTTCCCATTACTCTGAGGAAAGACAACAACACAGCAGAGAGAGGAGGAGTCATATATAAAAAGCAATCACTATTCACGAAAAACCCTAAGTTTGGATAGCCGCCACTGTTCACCCATAGGGAAGAGAGAATTCTGAAAAACATAAAAGTGTCGTTACTGTTCACTAAGAGAAAGAGGAGTCGACGACAAGGAGAAAAGAAAGCCATAGTTTTTCTTGGTGGTGAAGAGCGGACAAGAAGATCAAAGCCGGTTCGGGTGAAACGCTTACTCACATTTGTCGATCGAGCTCGCCGTAACCGGTTAGCTTCCTTTCCGAGCTTTATTTCCATGTTTCGATTATGCTTTGAACTCCATGTTTGATTTAGCAACACCGCTGCCTGTTTGTTTGTGATGTTAACTTGCTGTTAAAATTTTGATTTTCAAAATGGAAAGAAAACTGAGCTTTGGTCATCCGTCGTTACTGTTTTCAACATGAGCTTTGGTTATTCGTCGTTACTGTTTTCAACTTTGTGTTTTATTTAAAAGGTTTGGTGCGTCTTTTGTTATATTATGTATTAGCGTTTGAAATTATATAACAAGGTTGTCTATCTGACTGAGTTGGTAAAGGGGTGCTTTGGTAAACCCTAGGTTTTGGGTTCAATCCCTGGTTTTCAGCATTTCTCATTTTTAACATATTTTCTATTTTCTACTAGTTTTTATTATTATTACCATTTTTTATTATTTTAAACCATTTATTTATTTATTTTATTTTTTTTCTCCTTTTTTAAACACTTGTTGATTTTAATGTTAAACATCGATTTTTAATTTATGGATTTGACAATTTTCTTGTTATTTATCCATGATTATTTTTATCGATATATTGATAGTATTTCGCCGCGTTTCGATTAATCGCATATGACATTTCAATTGTTGTCAATATGTGCAAACCGGCTTTGAGCACATTATTTAGGCTTTGTGTGTTCCTCAATGTCCATCCGTATAAATCCCGATTTTACCTTTTTTCGATTTAATTCTTAAGTGTGTTGTAGATATAACTTGTGGTGTTATTTTTTTTCACATGGCTTACTCTTGAGCCTTCTTACAATGAGACAGTTCGCTTGCACTTACACTCATAAATTGCATTATTTGTTGTTTGGGCCCGATTCAATTATTCTAGTATTTTGAATCCCCATTTGACAAAATGTACCCCACTCCCTCGATGTGTAATAATTTTACTGTTTTTCATTTCTTTATTTGTTTGACTGTTTAGTTAGCTACTAACACAAGAATAAAATCAACAATTTCCAAAAGATCAAAAATAAGACTCGATCCAACGTCGAGTATTTTCTCAATAAACAAATCAATCCATTTCTTTTTCCTATTCTGTTCCATTTCTTTCAATAACTTCATCAAATGCTTGATCCAACGTCAAGCCATTTTTATAATGAAAACTCAAAAAAACATTAATTCATATTTAAGACCTTTTCCATAAAGATTGAAATGGAACGAGGTGTATACCGCGCACTCCTGAGACTAGGATTCGAGATGGATATCTCGCTCATCCTAGTTCTCGCCATCGTCCAAATTTATCCACTTTGTTTTCTCTCAAACACTCATTCAAATCCTTCTCAATCGCTCATCAAATGCTTGATCTAGTGTCAAGTCATTTTCACAACAAAAACTCAAAATACTTAATTCCTATCTAAACACTTTTCAATAAAGATGGAAATGGAACGTGGTGTATACCACGCACTCCTGAGACTAAGCTTCGAGGCGGATGCCTCGCCTATCTTAGCTCTCGCCATCATTTAAAATTGTCAATGCGGTTTCTTTAAACCCTTTCTCAATCAAACCTAAAAAAAACACTTAATGCTTATTAAACATTTTTGCAAATAAGATGGAAATGGAACGTGGTGTATACCATGCACTCCTGAAACTAGGATTCGAGATGGATATCTCGATCATCCAAGTTCTCGCCATTACTCAAAACACATCAAACCAATCAATTTCTTTTTCTCGCCGCCGTGCGATTGATCCTTTCAAACCTTTTCTCAAACGAAAGGTACTTTGTCTCAAAATAATGCAAGGCAATGTTTGTCCACCTGTTTTGGGTAGTCCAACAATGTTTTCGTCGATTTGACACAAAGTAGCTTCCGCTAAAATCGACCAACAAACAAACATTTTTCTACCCAGAGCTACGTAAGCCTTGATTTCTCTGTTGAGATACGTAGGAGCAGGATTTGTAAATCTTGTCAGGCCCACTAATAAAAAACTTAGGTTTTGTCCTTCGTCGAAAATCCAAAAAACATTTCTTCTTTCTTCTATTCTTTCTTTCCCACCTAATAACTTGAAAAGCCTAACATTTTAAACTAACATCAACGCGCACAACTGACCTAATGGTTCCCGTTGAGTACAACGGACGTGAGGGTTGCTAATACCTTCCCCTTGTGTAATCGACTCCCGAACCCTGATTTGGTTGCGACGACCAATAATCATTGTCGTTTTGTCTTGGGTTTTATCGATATTTCCCCTTTCCTTTTTAGGAATAAATAAAGTTCGGTGGCAACTCTTTTCAGTCCATCATTGCGAGCGTGCGATTGCGTTTCGCTAGGTCGTATCCCCATTTTTAATTGAGGTACGACAGTTCCCCATCACTTTATTTATTTATGAAATTTGCCCAACTCATTACTAACTTCTTTATTCTCTCCACTCATTTCCTCCAATCTTCACAAATGGCCAATCCTACCATTTTACTATTTATTTCATTAATTCGAATAAAATACCATTTATTCTAATAATTAATTAAACTTCTAATAACTTCTAAACCACAAAATCAACCTCTTACTCTCTCCATACCTCTATTCCAAGGATACTTACCCCTACAAACCCATAATAATAATTTAAAAACACGAATTAATCAAATAAAATTTTAAATGATTCAATTAAATTAATTAATCGAATTCGGGGTGCTACATATTTCTCTCATCGTTTTTCTAAACATCTCATTTTTGTCACATATATTTTAGCCATACTGATTAGATGATATTATTTAGTGTAAGTGAGGTTAATTGTTTTGGGTGAGGGAAAAACTTCAATTTGCCAAGAGTGTATTATCTATTGTGTAAAATATCCTACCATAGGTGGTTATTTGGTTTTGAGATAAGCTGTTAAAAGCTCTGTTATTTTTTAGGGAAGTCTCAATTTGGTTCATTAGATTCATCTTGAAGAAAAAGCTCTCTTTTGGTTTGTGACGATCAACCAATGAAAATATGCCCAATGGTTATGGAGCTCAGCCTGGTTAAAATATTGTCGGAATCATCCTAGTTAAAATCTCTCTTGGTTTTTGAGTGCATCCTTGTTTAAAAGCTTAGTAGGTTCGAGATCAGTACAATAAAAATCTCAGTTCAGTTCGTGTCAACCTATGTAAAACCCTATTTCACTTCAAAGGATATCCAACTAAAAACTTCATCTTAGATTGAGATCAACCTATGGAAAAACACTAGTTTAAAGACTAAACATTCTTAGCTTTGTTCGATGTTTGGTTAGAAGTTAGCATGAAAACTTCATTTCCTTGATTAAAGAGGTTTGTGGGCACATCCTTCTAAAATCTCTCAATTTTAGTGGATACTCTCAAGAATTATTCTTGAGGGCAAGAGTAGGTCATCTTAAGGCCAAACTTGTTTAATTTTCTGGTATTACTCTCTTCCCTTATCTCTTTTACTTTCCAGTAACTTTCTTTCCATTGGTTTTCCACTGCCTACACTACGCCAAAAACTGGAATAGACAGCGCACCTTAGAGGGCGCTTTATTACAAAAGCGCACTCTAAAGTGAAGCGAAAAAATAAGGAGCGAACAACTGGAATAGACAGCGCACTTTAGAGGGCGCTTTTGTAATAAAGCGCCCTCTAAGGTGAAGCGAAAAAATAAGGAGGAGATAGAGGGACAACAATACAGGGCGCTTTTTAGAAAGCGCCCTCTAAGGTTACCCTTAGAGGGCGCTTTTAAAAAAGCGCTCTATAAGTCCATGTGCATTTCCAGTTTATAAAGCGCTTTTGGAAAGCCTTAGAGAGCGCTTTCATAAGCGACCTCTTAGGCCCCCTTTAGAGGGCGCTTTTTTTCCACAAGCGCCCTCTAAGGTCCCCTTTAGTAAACATTAAAATTATAACATACTGCGCGTTTTGTTATTTCACTCTCTGTTATTTTCGTTCTTTTTCACGTTAGGGTTCTCACTGCTACGATTTTCGCTACTTCTAAGGCGTTCTCTTTCCACCTCTGTTAGATCTACGATGTTTCCTCCTTCTATTAATTCGTTGTTAGCTGTTCGATTTTGACACCATAGGTATTTTTCTAATCTTCATATTACTTGGTTTCTCTTCTGACGTTCGCTATTGTTCATTTTTGGTTTCATTTTTCTTGGTTCATACATTTATTGAGTATTCTCAATAATAATTATTGTGTTGCAATGCTAGCAATGGAGACTAGGCATTATGGGTTAAAAGTTTCACAGAGTTATTAGCCCTTTTGAAAGATATGCTTCCTGAGGATAATGTTCTTCCCAATCGAACATATGAGACCAAAAAGATGTTGTGCTCTATTGGCATGAGCTATGATAAGATACATGCATGTCCAAACGATTGCGTTTTGTTTCGAAATGAGTATGCATCGTTAAATGAGTGTCCTAAATGCGGTGTCTCGCGATATAAGAATAAGTTGTCTCCAGCAAAAGTCTTGTGGTATTTTCCTGTTATTCCGAGATTTAGACGCATGTTTCGAGTGATGTAGCAACATTTGGAGTCGGTGCTGTTCAGGTTCGACCGAAAGGAAACTAAATTTGTAACGTTCCAAATTTATCAGACCATAATCTGAACAATATTTACATGTCATTTAGGTTCTTGCTACGATTTTAACTTTGTGGTTAGCAGACAAATCTGGTCGTCGGCTTTTACTTATTGTGAGTCTGAGCTTTTTCGATAATTTTTGCATTCACATTACTATTTGTTTAGAGGGTAATAAGAGATTAATAAAAATCTCCTATTGCAGGTTTCTTCATCTGCAATGGCTTTGAGTCTTTTGGTTGTTTCAATATCATTCTACTTGAAGGTAATAATAATTTTTTTGTTTGTTATATTTTTTGAACATTTTTTTTTGTTTATTTTTATATATACATAATACATTAACTAGATATTACACATGCATTCATGCATAAATGTTCAGAAATTTGTAACACAGATTCACAGGATTATATATCAGTAAATTCTTCTTTATATTTTTGGTTTTTTATATGGATAATATATTTTATGTTGAATTTGCTCTCAGGAATATATATCACCAGATTCTGATTTATATGCGACATTGAGTCTCGTATTGGTGGCTGGAGTTGTGGTGTGTAAATACAACTTTATTACACAAATGATGGTTTCTATTGTTTGTTTCCCTAACTTCATTATTATAAACTTTCAATTTCTTTCAGGTCATGGTTATTGCATTCTCTCTGGGATTAGGAGCAATGCCATGGATTATAATGTCTGAGGTACAATTTTCTTCAATAATAATATGCATGACAACCCTATATGAACAAACCTTTGTTGTAATATAATGTGATAGTTGATGTGTTGAATATATTTTACATAATAGATTCTTCCGATTAACATCAAAGGCCTAGCTGGAAGTTTTGCAACACTTGCCAATTGGTTCTTTTCCTGGTTGGTTACATTAACAGCAAATTTGCTCTTGGATTGGAGTTCGGGAGGTTTGTGTGCATTGCCTATGTTAATTTTCTATAAATATCTATTGTTTCTAACCAGAAGCTTCCTATGTTTTTATCAGGAACCTTCACAATATATACTGTAGTGTGTGTTTTCACAGCATGATTTGTTGCCATTTGGGTCCCCGAGACAAAGGGAAAAACTCTTGAAGAAATACAACAGTTTTTCAGATGAAGTTTCCTTTCGAGTAGCACTTCAGCTAGTGTTCGCTCATGTATTCACATTCATATTTTTTTTTTCTGAATCAACTCAATTCATTTTTGTGCTCTTTGGTCTTGTTAAATATGAAAAATACCAAAACAGTGTGATTTTCTAATCTAGCAGCATACTTGCATTTTTGTTGTAATTGATTGATTATAAACAAATAAATGAAAGAGAGTGGTTATTATACATTTCAATTAGAGTAGCAGTGGTTTCGGTTCATGACATTTCAAATAGCAAGAGGATCATATAAACAATAAGCATATATCAGTATTTGTATTTTAATATTATAAAAGCATAAAAAGAACCTTTAGTTGCTCTTGTGAATTATAACAAGCAGCTGTATGCCATTTTCTTCTGGTTACCTCTTGTGGCTGCAACATAGCCTGAAATGAGAATATGGTCACAGAGACATGTGATGCATGTAAATGTTAAATAACCACCCACTTTAGAGGGCGCTTTCCAAAATAAGCGCCCTCTAAACCCTTTAAATTTCCACTTTAGAGGGCGCTTTCCAGTAAAAGCGCCCTCTAAACCCTTAAAGGTTTCCACTTTAGAGGGCGCTTTCTTTAAAAAGCGCCCTCTAAAGTGGCCCTTAAAGGGCTTAAAGAGCCACTTTAGAGAGCGCTTTCACCAGGAAAAAAAGCGCTGTCTTTACCTATGCCAGCGCCAGATTAGAGGACACTTTAAAGCGCTGTTATAGGCCAAAAAAAGCGCCCTCTTTTCCCTTATTTGGCGTAGTGCTATTTACTAATGTACTTTACAAAATGTTTTTAAACACTGCTTTTACAAATGATTTAGTTTCAAAACAAAAGTATTTTAAACCTTCACAATTCACTCCCCTAATGTGTATGGGAGTCACATGTCCCACAAGTAGAATAATAGCCTAAATCATATTTAAAGACTAATTGTCTCAAGAGGAAGATGACTTCAAACACTTATTTTAATAAGAGACTTTCTTAAACACACTTCTACCATTTAATAGTGATAGATTTGAATTGTGAAAATCTAGATTTAAAATATTAATTCAAAGTTTTGATCTTGAATTGTGAGAAAAAAATAATCAATGGTATGTTTATCCCTACTCACTATGTTAATGGTGAAGTACCAGATAAACCTTATTTTCGTTGGATTATAGAAGAGAAAATAAAGTTTGAAATATATCTTAAAGAAAAAAACATTGTAGTCATATCTGTAAGTGAAAATAAATTTGTTTATGTCTTTTATTGTTATTCTGTCAAACAAATGTGGGACACTATTGAAATGATCTATGAAGTACCTCCTAGCATCAAATAATACGAAATGAACACCTGAGGCGAAGAAGTCGAAACAACATATGAATGTGAAAGTTTCTTTCGTAGATGGTGTTCAACCTTTAGAAATCTTGGAAGACATGTTAGAACTTTCATCGCTAACAAATATTTAAGAGTTAATAATTGGAATTTGAAACTTGATCTAATCCTTAAATCAAAATATAGGAATGTTTGTGACCTTAAGGAAAATTCCAAGAAGGAAGAAATCATCGAGAAACATAATGAATTGATTTGACTTTTAAAAGATAAAGGTATGACCTCAAATCAAGAAGAATATCTCTCAACTTCATTAAAGAACTCTTTTGGAGAAGAAGAAGAAAAGTCAACTCTAACGGTCTCCTTTGAAAAAAGAATCTCGGTGAATAAATGATCATTTCAAAGAAATTAGTATGATCGTTTCATTCTCCTTTATATTTTTGAAACTGCATTTAATTTATCTTAATTGTTTTTTTGCATCTTGGTCATTTAGTTATTTTTCATCTGCATCAAAATTACTTTTCATCTGCATCAAAATAATGTTTATTTGTTGCATTAAATTTTTTCCATTAAACCCCCCTTGCATTAAATAGCTTTTAGCATTAAAAATTTTAAGCATAAGAAGTAGAATAACATATTAGTTCAAATGTACGTTGTTGATATTATATTTGGAGTCATTGATGAATCTCTCTGCAATAAGCTTCCTAGTATCTTGTAGGAGTTCGAAATGTCTCTAATGAGAGAGCTTACCTACTTCCAAGGATTGAAAATAAATCAAGCTAAAGATAGAAAGTTTATCATCAAAACAAAGTATTGCTTTGAGCTTCTTAAGAAGTTTGATAAGCAAAATAAATAAATAAAAGCATCTCGACCCCATGACGTCAATTATGCTGATAGATAAAGATAAGAATAAAGTGAAGATCATCATTATCAAATATAAAGGTATAATATGATCTTTATTCTCTTTAAACGTTGTAGGACAAATATTATGTTTATTATGTGTATGTGTGCTAGATTTCGGACGTCCCCTAAGGAATCCCACATTAAGATCTTTCAAAGAATTTTGAGGAATCATAATGGAACCTCGCATCACAATCTTTGGTTTTGTAAAGATAGTGAATTTATGTTAATAGGTTTTTCTGATTCTGATTTTGCTGGTTATAAATCAGATAGGAAAATAAGAAGCAGTATATTGTTGCTCTTTCTACTATTGAGGTTGAATATTTAGTTGCTGGTAATTGTTGTGCACAAGTACTATGAATAAATCACCTATTACTGGATTATGATTTAAAACTCTATTACTTTCCAATCAAATGCGATAACACTAGCATAATAAGCCTCCCTAAGAATCCCATACTTCATTGACGTACTAAACATATAGATATCTGACATCATTTCCTTATGGATCATAATGAAAAAGATGATGCTATTTTTGAATATGTGGATACGAAAAATAAGTTAACTAATATTTTTACAGAACTGTTATCCTCATAACCATTTCACAAGGTACATAAGGAATTGGAAATCTTGGATTCTTCGTGTTTTAAATGAATTTGGATTCCTATTTCATTTCCTTTGCTATTTGTATTATGTTATACACTAAGATTTTCTGGAAGCAAGTTATACTTTAACTAACCGAATTGGTAATGTTTCTATAACTCTTATATCTTGTTATATTATTCTTTGTGTTTTGTTTTATATATGTTTATTTGTTTACTTCTTACATTCTTCATTTCATTCATTCATTTATAAGTTGTTGTTTGACTATTCGTGTTTTTAATTTAAAATATTTTAAAGTATATCATGTAACTTATATGAATTTAAGCATTATGGTGTTTGTTCATGGATTATTTAATCTTCCATTATTAGAAGTTTTAATCATGTAGTTGTGTTGTTATGAAGTTGAATGTCTATTTGCATTATTTTTTTTGCATCTAGAAAGTTTATATTCGTATTTTGTATTATATCCTTTGATGTTGCATATCCTTCTTAGCTATGAATATATCATTTATTTCTCAAGAATATTGTTCATGTTGCTGATTGTTTTTTTTTTTTTTTGCATTTAAGCTCATTAGCATCTATCTCCTTTTGATCTTGTCAAAGGGGGAGAATTTGTAAAGTGAGTCTAGATTTGTGCAATTTTTCAGGGGTTATAAGCGAGTGGAGGAAAGCATTGATCACACATTTCTTCTACTTAAATTCGGCTCAATTCCAATTTCAAGCTTGTCAAGCATCAAAAAGGGGGAGAGTGAAGTTTCATGCATTTGCTACCTGGTTATGGTTTTATTGTTTGTCTTTTAAGATTTTTGTTTTAGTTTAATATCATTGAGTCTTCTAATTGATTGCGCATTTCTAGATTGAGTTTTAGATCCGTATTTTTAGCATGCATGAACAAAAATGTTTGATTATCGTGTACACAATATACTTAAAGTCATTATTTTGAGTTTTTGTATAAAGAACTATATTTGAGATTGAATCAATTCATGACATTGTCAGTATCTCAAAACCTCTTTAACATTGAAATTTTTTGAGATTCTAGGCGTGTGATTCGAATCACACATCCCATGACTCAAATCAAATGAACTAGAAACTTTCAGGAAATGTTTGAAGCTTTTATGATTTGAAACAAAGTGTACTTGATTCGAATCATATCACCTTTTGATTCAAATTATAACTTACACTTGACACAAATCATGCAATACATCATTTCTAAGGTTTGCCATTGTCTCATTTTATTCTAATCACATGTTTTCACGATGGAAATTAAGATTCGAATCATGACTTGAATCACACAGGGGTTTCTCATATGTTTCAAATTCTGATTCAAATCACTTTGTATTTTCATAAATCATACGTGTTGCTAATGAATCAAATCAAACATAATTTTTACTCATTTTTGTGTTCGATCTCCAACGCCTATAAAAATCACTTTCTCTCAAAAACCTTCACAATGTTAGAAAATATATACTTTAAATATTGTTTTAAAAACTCATAACCCATTTGTTCTAATATTTTCATAAGAGTTATGGATGTTTCTTGAACACTTGCAAACAATTTCTTTCATCATTTACCACATTCTTTCTCCATTTTTACATGGGTGTGAATCTCTTCTTAAGAGAATTGTAATTTTTGAGGAGTTTCATTTTTGAAGTTAACGTTTCTTTGATAAGTTAGTTAGTATTTCAGAGGTTCGCAAGGTGTGTGGTTTTGTGGCTAGTTTTCACAATTCCAATTGAAAAAAAAAGAGGTTTTTCTCTCTAGTTTCACCTTTAATACGTCAAACATGAAATCCTTCTCCACATTATATTGATTTATGTTATCTTCATGAGATGTTGCAAAGGCGAAACCATGCAACTGTTGGTGAAACAGGTTGCAGGCCAACCATTATGATTATTGGAAAAGGACATTGCTTCACCAAGGGTCGCTACCTTGTGAAACAATATCAACATGGCCTATAAAAGCATAAATCCGGATTTAGAAGAAAAACACACAAAATCCGAAAATCCTCTAAATAATTCCAGACGCTCTTCGCTGCATTCGGATTTTCGCCGGTCTTTCGCAAACTCGATAAGGCTGAATTATCCTGGGTATTCCTGCATCAGAACTCTAAGACAATCGAGAGTGCTTGAAATACTATAAGGAAGGTGTTGCGTTCACGATTCAAGTCTGAATCCCTTTAATCTTTCTAAAATTTCTAACACATATTACAAAGGGTTGTAATATATAGGTTTTTCTCTCAAAAGAATTTCGCTCTTACCGTTCTTGTGTTTGGGTGACTATGTGTCAGACCGACCCTCTAAGTTGGAGTCTCGCCTAGACCCTGAAGAGTGCTCCTAAAATAGTGAACAACATAGAGACCTTAAAACAAGTTCGAATAAGCCCTCCATAAATAGAAATAGGCTAGCACCCTTAGGATTTGAAGTCGACAATACTGATTGAAATAATGGGTCCATTAAAAGGTCTTAAATATCTAGACAAATACAAATTTCAATCAAATCATAAATCTCATGCATTAACCTTGATTAGAAACTTTTTAATTTTTTTTGTGATCTACTATATTATAAGGTAGATTAATTAATTTTGTTTTCCTTTTGGTAAAATTATTTTTTGAAGCATTAACCTTGATTAGAAAGCTATTACAAAAACAAATATATGAAAATAAAAAAAATGTCTAACTTTTTATGCATGAGTTAGTCTCTATAATTAAAAAGAATGCAGAAAGACAAGTAAAGATAAATATCGTATATTTATTAACATCAATTTTTATATTTTACACCATCATAGAACATATTACAAAGGGTTGTATTATTTAAATAAGAACAACTGAGTGTGGACCCGGTTTAGTTTATTATTTCTCCATTTTGTTCAAGGAATGCTGTGAAACAAAAGACAAAAAATAATATGAATATTAATTCTAAGTAATAGTAAATATATATTAAAGAAAGAAATATTGAAAACTTACTTATTGCAATCCATGTGTCTACTTATAGTATAACCTAAGTGAACACCGCAAAGTTCGGGAAGTGAGGCAGCTAAATCATCTCTAAAGTTAGAGATTTGATTAGCCAATCTTTTTAGGCATTCACATGCGGCACGACGTTCTTCAACAGTGGGTGCTGATGATTCTATAAATCTAACGCCAAGGCAACAACTAGTTGGTGGCTTATTATCCTGACCGATGAGAAATGGCTTACAAGATAATAAAGATGTCTCTGCTGCTCCACAATCAAAACCATGCACTTTCTCCATACTGAGGAGAAATAGAACTAGAAATGTCAGAATCATACTCAAATTCTTCATCTTGTTTTTTCACACTTATTTACTTGTGTTTCAATGTATGATATCAAGATTCAAAGGTGGGGTATATATATAGCTCAAGATGTGGGATAGTATCAAGGATAAAATATATTATAGAATGTAATTTCTATCACTTTAAAAATTAGTAATTTGGTTTTATTCTTTGGAATGCTTTTGTGTGTTGTCGATACTTCACTATATTGGCATTCTAATTTTGGATAAGTGAGAAAAACTTTCAAACTTGCATATCTATTAATATTTTGTACTATTTTTCATCAACAAACACAAAGTATGACACACCATAGTTTAATAAATATTTATATACTTGAGACGAAAATAAATTTTAGCGTCATCAAAATTCAAAAACTATGTGATAAAATAAAAATATGGACAAATCAATTTGCTTCCACATATACGTAAGTAACAAGAAACCAAGTATTCACTACTAAAGCACATAAACTTTTTAATTATTTTATTTTAAATAAAATTTATGATTTTCTACAATATATTAATAATATGTTTATGTATTTTCAATTATTTTTTATGATAAACTAATAAATTTTTGTACTAATTAAAGAGTTAATATGTATTTTGTCCTTTGCTATATGAGCAAACTTTGATATATCTCCATATATAAAAACTTCTAAAATTTGGTTTCAATAAGGTTTAAACCCTAGACCTTTGTCTATGCAAATGGCGCGTTGTTTCTTAATTGGGATGGTCATTAGTATGACACAAGTTGCACAAGGTGCTTATAACCTGGGAAAGTCTTTAGGGCAAGAAAGTTCCTAGAACTTAGAATGATGTAAGCTTACGACATTACTATAGATAATATAAGACATTTTGTCGAGGTTGTTACCTCTATCACAATATGTAAAATCAATAACATAGTAGGGAGAACTCTTTTTCCCTACAAAGGCTTAGGGTTTTAATAAGGCGCTATATTTTTTAAAATAAATTTTATTGTATTCATATATTTATAACTTTTTTCACTATTTTTCCAAATCCCCTATCCCTATAAGAATTATGTTGCATAACGTCATTGTGACGTGGAACTCACATGGCAAAATAAGGTTGTTGCGAGTGAATTTCATGTCACAAACACTTTTTAATAATTAAATAATATTTTAGATTGTGGGATATTTAAAAAACATTTCGGTGTGTTATTCTTCATTAACATATGAGAATCTTTTCTGAACGCATTGATGAGTTGGTCAAGAAACTGTGATTATTGTGACTGTGACTAGTCAACATTACCGACATGGAAATCACACTCCCAGGCAACAATTACTTTTTATTTGCCATGTGATTTACGACGTGATTTCTACGACGTATAATGGCTTATATATATATATATATATATATATATATATATATATATATATATATATATATATATATATATATATATATATATATATATATATGTGTGTGTGTTTGTTTGATTGTTTAAATTTATATGTTAGATTTATTTTCTTGTTTGGGTTTTGATAGTTAGATTTAAATATGTTCAGTTTTATATGTTGATATGTTTTTATATTAGTTGATTTTTTTTTTCCAATATGTCAATATATATATATATATATATATAGTTATAGAAAAGAACAGAATATATTAAATAGTATATATAGTTATAGAAAAGTGAATTTTTTCTTCACTTTTCAAGCTTGAATTTCAACTTCCTTGGTTGATCTTCAGCTTCTAATTCCTTAGCCTTGCTTCATTGTTACTTCAAGATCAAACAGCACTCGAGGATTGAATTGGATCAAGCTCTTAAAAGCTGCACTTCAAAGGTTTTCACCATAACTGTTTTCCTTCGAATCTCTCTTATTATTGTGCATTGCTTGGTTTGGTTGACATTTATGAAGTCCTCATGTGAGAGGCAATTGATTTGTGGTTTTAATTTTGAGAATTGGTTAAGTTCACATTTAACGCCTCTTTTCAAGCTCGGATTTCTTCCTCTATAGGGATCTTGAGTGAAAACTAAGGTCATACGGGTGATGTACATCACCTCAGCTTTCGAATGGTATATGGATCGCGTGATATGGTTGAGGTTGTAAAACCTGTAACTGGTGGCGTTTTCTGGCCTTGTCACCGGAGAAGACGGTGGTTTCCACCACCGTCCCCACGCGTCCAAGCCTTGGCCCTTGGATCCACTCTTCCAGATCTAATCTCAGCCTTGCGTTGTTATGACTTATTTTAATACATGATGCCACGATGTTGACTAACACTCACCATACGCGCACGCTTCTTGGCTTCCTGATGAGCCACGTCAATTAATGAGCTATGATCTGACGCCTCAGGATTTTTCTCTATTATTAATTTCTGTTTTAATTTCTTTTATTCCATTTTATTTTAAAAATTCATAACTTCTTTATTTGGAATCACAAAAATATGGGACCAATTGCAAAAAAAATCTCTTAAATTCTAGTTTCATAAAATGATTTTTAATTAATTTTGTGATTCCATTTAATATTTTTTGTGAATTATTTCTTTTCTGGTTGTTTTTAATTCATTTAAAATACTTTTTGATATTCAAAAATATTTTCGTAACATCTTTGGATGATGATGAATCTATGAAAAATATTCTAATCAATTTCTTAATTGATTTGAGATTTATTTGAGATTTTAGTCCAATTATCTTATTTTTCTTCATTTTTAATTGTTTAAAATTAGTTTCTGTTTTCAAAAAATGATGAGAAAATTTGTCAAACTTTGTTTGACCATGTTAGACTTATGATGATCCAATTGGAGTTTTCCAAGTTGATTTGAATTGGATTTGAAGTTTGACCTTTATTTGTTCATTTTATTTTATGTATTATTTTAATTCCAAAAAATACCAAAAATGTGTTTGACCTTTCTTGACTTCTAAGCTTCATTTCACTTCTGTTTACCATTGATTGATGTTGATTCTATTCATGTTTGATCAATGTGTTTTAGTTATGTCATTTGACTTTTCATTTTGTACATTCTATTTCCATCTTCATCTTCTTCTTTTTCTTTTGACCAATGAGTTAATGATTTGTGGTTAGCCTTGACATATGAGAGACTTAACCTTCTTTTATCCAAATCAAATTCATCTTGATCAAAGATCAAGTGAATTGCTTTGTGTCCAAGATAGGTTACTTCTTGGTCAAGCAAAAAACCTAATAAACCATACAAGATCATTCTCTTCTTTTCTTTTGGCATGGCAAGTCGTAAGAGTTTGACTTACTAGTCATGATATCTAACTTGTGCTTATTTGCCTATAGTTTTATTGACCGGCCTCAGATAGGTGTGACTACTACATTAGTCCACTTACGATTGTTTAACATAGCGCTAAATTGCCTTATGACACACTAACACTAACTACTAATTACTAACTTTTAATTCAAGCATTTAATTCTTGCAATTTACTTTAATGCAATTTAATTTCTTGTCCATTAATTCATATTGTCTTTGTCCTTTGCTCACTTGAGCTCATGTTTATGTTTATGTCATTTGCCTTTTGCTCACTTGAGCACATTATTGTGTATATACTATTGCCTTGTGCTTGTTTGTTTTTGTTTGTGTGAACCCAATGCAAAAAGGAGAAAGAACTTAGAATTAGGACCTTACCTATGCTAAATGGAGTTTCAAGAGCAACTAGGCCTCATGGCTTTAGAATGCTAAACATGTTGAAGAGCAACTAGACCTCATGCATTTAGAATGCTTAATCTTGAAGATGAATTGAAAGGACCCCCATTCTAAACTCACTCTTGTCCATTCTTTCTATTGCATTGTGGAACTTTTTAATTTGTTTGTTCTTGTGTGGTAGGGATCCCAAACTTGAGCCAATTAAAAGGACCATTGTCATGAGCATCCAATATTAAGAGAGACAAATCCAAATTGGAAGATCCTAGGAGCTTGGTTGATTATTTGCTTGATTGCTTGAGTTAATTGTTTATTGCTTGCTAAGTCCAAAGGAAATGAGCAACTTGGATCATCTTTATGATCTCAAAGAAGGAACTCGAAGGGTTTTATTTCTCTTCCTTCATCTTTGCATGTTTAGGACCTAGCCCTTCTCTTCTTCTCTCCACTCTAACCCAAGCCAAACTTATTTTGTGCAAACATTGACATTGTTTTTCAAAATTAGAATTCTAGGCACTATGCCTTTGATTTTTCAAACTCTTTTCATAATACTTATTTTGAATTGAACCTTAAGTCAACTTTGACTTTATTTTTGTGAATACTTCTAATTTGTAAATACAACTCACTCAAATGTTTTGTGGTTCCAATGGCCATCTTTGCCAAAGCTTTTCATAAACATTAGCTATTAAGTTTGAGTTATCATAGTGGTTGATATAAACCTCACCTGTATCCTTAGTGATTGGACTATAAGTCTTCCATACTTATTATAGGGTGGATCCTTCACTAGTATGTTGAAGTTGTCCTCACATGGTGGATTTGTGGTTTAGGTTGAGTTTTCTCCCTTTGATAACAAAATACCTTAAGGATTTTGACCAATCAATTCACCAATTTATTTTGATATTTTTACCCCGAACTACGAGGTTTTGATCCTACCTTTGTGATGGTACGTAGGCAATGGGTTTATCCATTCAAACAACAAAATTATAAATAAATTGTATAATCTTTTCTCATCTCCCCAATCATGTTTGCACAAATATTTTCACAAATACCAACCTACCATACAACATTTGTATAAAGGGCTCCCTTAGAGTACTAAGGATGTTTTGGGTGCTTAAAACCTTCCCATTGCATAACCAACCCCCTTACTCAGATCTCTGACATTTTTATTAGTTTTTGATTTGATAAAACTTCTCGGTTTTTGTTCGCTTTCTAACCTTTCCTTTGGATAAATAGAAGTGCGGTGGCGACTCGAATTGTATGATTTACTTTTGATTTAGTCAATAAATCTAAAGGTAACGAATACCCCGCTACACATGCACAAAACACTTTGGGACCACTTCTCACGCGTGCCAAACAATTACCCACGACCAAACACATTCAAGGACAACTTGAAACGACTTGAGAAGCTCCTAAATCACGAGTCTGGTGCCAGACTTTCACACGATCGGGATCTGAAAATTTCCAAGTCAAATCACATGAATTCAAGCCTATTTCACATGTATTTAGATCCCGACACATTCTCTGTAAATAGAGAAAGCTTTTGCCTTCATTTGCAAGCTTTAAAAGCCAAAAAAACTCTAAACCCATTAAAGCCCGATGCCTCAAATAACCAGTCAAGCTATTTTTTTATTCAAGCTCTTTCCCTTCCATTTCTTTGCCCATAATCCTTCATAGGCATCCTCTGAAGGTGTTTGAAGCATGCCTTGGTCCGAATCCTGTTGCAACCTAGCTTTCAGATCCACCATTATTGACTTCTGAAGCTTCATTCAAACAGGTAGATACAAGTTACAACCTTGAGTAAACACGTTACCACACTCTTCGCCTTGTTTCACTTATCAAAATCCCTAACCTACTTGTCATTTATTATCAGTATTCACCATTTAATTTTACTTTGAAGAACTATGGTCTTTGAGTTTCTGAGCAAATTCTCTCTGCTCAGAGCAAATCAATTGCTTTGATACATGAAGACATGAACAATGAGATTTTTATTTTAATCCTTTTAAAACATTTTTATCCCAACTTTTGAGGTCTAGTCATTCATATTTTTGTTGACCTCCCACATTTTGCTTGGTTTTTTATTTGATGTTTTTCCCCTTCTTTGACATTTTCTCTTTTATTTTCCTTTATTAATCATTTTTAATTCATTTTTATTCATTTTTATTTTCTTTTTATTAATCACTTGGTGTTTTGAATTGAGTTGATTACTCGGTTGATGACTTCTTCCATATCTTAAATCATTGATAGATGGACTTGAGGTTGATTCAACCTTCTTTGATCCAAAATTGTTGATAGATGATCATGAATCATCTTTAATACTTTTCATCAATGATAGGTTAACCCTCAATGCACCATATTTTGAGTCCTTTGATTTGTGGATAGAATGATACCTATGCACTTGCCTTGATTTGTCTCTTCGTTCTTTCTACTTTCATCTCTCTTCTTCTGTTTGACCATTGTGTGACATGTTACTTGAGATTAAATTTGTGTTAATTCTCTAACTTGTCTAACATACATGCCACATATAGGTATGGCTTCTACATAAGCCTACTTTCGATTGCTTAACATAACGCTAAATTATCCTGACACAATTGACTAACCATTAACTCGTAACATTAATTCTTGCTCTTTACATTATTGCCATTTAATTCAATTCATTTAAGTTTATGTCATTTACTTAATTCACTTCGATTTCATGTCCCATTAATCATCATATCATTCCATACTCTAATCATCTTGCTATATTCATTTGTTTCTCTTATCTTGTTTGATTTGTTTGCTTGTTAAACATTAATGAATCAAAATATGATGAAGTAACTTGGACCTAATCATAATCCCATACTTGATCTAGAGTATTGAAGACCTTTTGGACTTTGGACTTTGGATTTTGACTTCGGATTTAGGCCCTTTGCTGGCTTGGAGTGACCTTGGCCATAAGACCTTATAGACACTTTGAATTGCCTTTGTTCTTGTTGAACTTTGGATCTTGTGTTGTTGATTCATCTTCTCTTGCCCATTGCATTTATCAGTTTAGGTTTAGCACACTCTTACACACACATGACTTTATCTTGGGATACCTAACAATGAGACATAAGACAATATACTTTGCGTTCACATGGCTTTCTCTTGGGCTACCTAACAATGAGACCTTATGCTAGTTTTGTATGATCATGCATCTTTGTTTGTTCATCAATCTTTTCCTTTGATTTATTTTGATCCCATTCACATTGGATCTACTAAATCGTTTCATCTGTTATTACTTCCCTTTGTCTTTGTCAAGTGACCATAATTCTCTTGGTCACTTGATGGGACTTGCCTCTGTCACCTTGGAGCTTTTGCCTCCCCCACAAGCAATCCATCATATGACTCATCCTTGCAAGCATCTTTGGGAACATGCCTCAATAACTTGTCAGTCTTTCACTAGGCTTGCATACCATGAGCCTTAAGAAATAGAAAATGATGAGAGGGGATCTTCCATACCCTTGTCTAGAGTACCTCTATGCATAGGATGTAGACCCTAGCTGCTCAGAGTATTCATTTTTGTTCATAAACTTTAGTGCAATTCCAATTAATTCACTGTCAAATCTGCACCTAGCCTCTTTGACTCCTCTCTTCAGATCTTTTTCGTTTAAACACCATTGTAATAAACTTCCTTTTAGGGTTGACACCTTCATGGTTATTCCCTTCTTCTTTTAGGGTTGACACCTTCATGGTTACTCATTGGGTTGACACCTTCATGGTTATTCCCATCATTTTTAGGGTTGACACCTTCATGGTTATTCCACGGGTTGACACCTTCATGGTTATTCCATGGGTTGACACCTTCATGGTTATTCCCATTTCTTGGTTTAAATACCTCTACCTTACCATGTTAGACCCAGTGTTTTGGTAAAACCCTTGTTATGTGAGTCTCAAGCTTTGATAAGTTCCTTCTTTTCTTCCTTACCATGTTAGACCTAGTGCTTTGGTAAGACCCTTGTCATGTGAGTCTCAGGCTTTGACAAGCTCCTTATTTTCTTTCTTACCATATTAGTCCTAGTTCTTTGGTAAGACCCTTGTCATATGAGTCTCCGAATTTGATAAGTTTTCCCTTTCTGTTGGTTTAAACAACATCACAATTTCCTTTCCATTTCTGGGACACACCTTTATGGTTAACCCCATTCCTTTCCTTTTTTTTAACACCACCCCAAATCATATCTTTTTTCAGTCTTTGTTCTCCGAACTACGGAGCTCTGACTTCCTTATTGCATTATGAGGATACGTACGAATGAGGATATGAATCCTTTGTGAACATCTTTCTCCATCCTCATTTCCTCTCCCTCTTTTTAGTCTTTGTTCTCTGAACTACGAGGCTCTGACTTTCTCATTGTACCATGAGAATACGTAATCATGAGGGCCACAATCCTCCTCGAGCATTCTTTTCCTAACCCACTTTATTTTCTGTAGGTACATGTAGATTTTAACACTCATCCAAGAAAGAACATTCAAAATGGTTCCCATTGAGTACCATGGATGTGAGGGGTGCTAATACCTTCCCCACGCATACCCGATTCCCTTACTTGTTTCTCTGTTTCTTTTTCCTTGGGTTTTATCGATATTTTTTCTTCTGTATCTTTTTGGGATAAATAAAGTTCGGTGGCGACTCGGTTGTACCTTAGAGTGTGTGATGCATTCGATGGGCATATTTCAGATAGCTTCACTAGGATTTAAACCCTATTGGAACCAAATTTTAAAAGTTTTGTCTTTTATCATTTAACAACCAAAAAAATAATAATAATAATCAATCCATATTGGGTTTAAAAAGTGAAAAAAATAGCAAACAAAATCATCCACATCATTAAAAAAAATTATAAAAAGAAGATCATGTCATAAATTGGATGTCTGGATATTAAGAGGGACAAAAATAAGGGAATTTTGAAATGATAAAGATGAAATCTATATTTTTGTATATATATTTTAAGAAATAAGATTCAAGAAATAATATCACATAAGGAGCCCCCGTAAGGAGCCAAAAATTTAGCAACAAGCTATATTTTATAGATCAATTTCTTCTCTTAATAATTTAAATTAAAAAAATAATAAAAAATATTAATAACAAAATAAAATTCATTATGGAAAATTGAATACAAATAATGATATGAATATATAAATTTTTACCTTGTTGAGTTGGAAGAGAGAGAAAACAGTAAAATTGAGGTTGGATGAGTAAGGATTAAGGTGAGAAAATGTGTAAAACATTGAGAGTGAGTGGATTTAATGAGTGGAAGAGAGAAAAAGAAGAAAATGTGTTCGTCTGCGTGGAGAACAAAGCTGGAATATATATAAGCCATTATGCATCGTAGAAATCACTTTGTAACTCAGCGACGTGAAAATCACATGGTAAACAAAAAGTCATTGTTGTCTTGCGACATGATTTCCACATCGGTAATATTGACCAGCCACAACAATCACATTTTCCTGACCAACTCATCAATGGGTTTAGAAAAGATTCTCATGTGTTACTGAAGATTAACACAACGCAATGTTTTTTAAATTTTTTTAAATGTCCCACAATCTAAAATATTATTTAATTATTAAAAAATATTTGTGACGTGAAATTCACGTCGCAACAACCTTATTTTGCTACATGAGTTCCACGTCACAATATTATGACGTTGTGCAACATACTTCTTACAGTGATAGGGCAAAGGGCATAATATCTATTTAACTTTTTAATTAATATTTTTTTTTAGATTATCATAAGAAATAATCAAAAATACATAAATATATTATAGAAAATCATAAATTTCATTCAAAATAAAATAATAATTTTTTAAATATATGAATACGATACGTGTACTCGATACATATACGTATCCAATATTAATATGTCACAATTTTTAAAAGTTTATGTGCTTTAGTGGTGAGTGACTACTTGGATTCTTGTTATTTACACAAATGTGGAAGCAGATTGATTTGTCTATACTTTTATTTTATCTCATAGTTTTTGAATTTTGATGACTCTAAAATTTAAGTATCGAATATTTATTAAACTATGATGTGTCATACTTTGTGTTTGTTGATGAAAAATAGTACAAAATATATATGCAACGTTCAAAGTTTTTCTCACTTACCTAAAATTAGAATGCCAATAGTTTTTCTCACTTATCCAAAATTAGAATGCCAATATCGGGAAGTATAGACAACACACAAAAGCATTCCAAACAATAAAACCAAATTACTAATTTTTAAAGTGATAGAAATTACATTCTATAATATATTTTATCCTTGATACTATCCCACATCTTGAGTTATATATTGTTGTAATTTATTAAATACAAGTGTGTTCTAAAATAATAAATGGTGGAACTGAGTTAATGCTAATAAATACATGAGATAACTCTTCATGAATTTTGAATTTTGAATTTTAAATTTGGAATTCGGAGATTGTAACTCTTCATGAGATGTTGCAAAGGCGAAACCATGCAACTGTTGGTGAAACATGTTGCAGGCCAACCATTATGATTATTGGAAAAGGACATTGCTTCACCAAGGGTCGCGCTACCTTATGCAACAATATCAACATGGCCTATAAAAGCATAAATCCGGATTCAGAATACAAAAAAAAATACACAAAATCCGAAAATTCTCTAAATAATTTCAGACGCTCTTCGTTGCATTCGGGTTTTCGCCGGTCTTGCGTAAACTCGATAAGGCTGAATTATCCTGGGTATTCCTGCATCAGAACTCTAAGACAATCGAGAGTGCTTGAAATACTATAAGAAAAGTGTTGCGTTCACGATTCAAGCCTGAATCCCTTTAATCTTTCCGAAATTTCTAACAGTCTTATAGTATCTCAAATCATGGTCACCGACGCTTCTGTTTCAAGCATCAAACTGATGAACCAGGACCTTGTTAAGTTAGATCGTTTCGATGGAATAAACTATACCCGATGGCAAGACAAAATGACATTTCTCCTGACCGCCCTGAAAATTCAATATGTCTTGGATCCTGATCTGGAGACAATTCCAGAATCAACTGAGAATGACATTGATGAAGTAAAAAAGGAGAGAAGGAAACGAAAAGAAGATGAACTGCTTTGTCGTGGACACATCTTGAACACATTATCTGATCGTCTCTATGATCTCTACACCAATACTGCATCCGCAAAGGAAATCTGGAACGCACTCGAATTCAAATTCAAGGCCGAAGAAGAAGGTACGAAAAAGTTTTAATATCTAAATACTTTGATTTTAAGATGTTGGATTCCAAGCCGATTCTTGCACAAGTACACGAGTTACAGATTCTCGTGAATAAAATAAAAGCCGTGAAAATTGACATTCCTGAAGCATTCCAAGTCGATGCAATAATAGCAAAATTGCCACCTTCGTGGAAAGAATACAGAAAGAAATTGCTGCATAGTTCTGAGGACTTTTCTTTGGAGATACTTCAGAAACACCTTCGTATCGAGGAGGAAACGAAGAATCGAGAAAAAACTGAGTCTGCTGGATTTGCTAAAGCAAATGTTGTTGCCTCTAAAGGAAAGAAAAATATGATGGCATGAAAACCCATCTCGGCCCAAGGAAAGAACACAACAAGTTCAAAAATTTGGGCGGACCAAAAGGTACTAAGAATGGTTGTTATGTATGTGGCAAACCCGGACATTATGCTCGAGATTGCAGGCACAATAAGTCCAAAAATGAGGTCATTGTTGTTCATGCCGATGACAACATAATCGCTATGGTAAGCGAAATTATGGCAATCAAAGGCAAAGTGCAAGGATGGTGGTATGACACATGTGCAACTGCGCATGTATCTTATGATAAAACAACATTCAAAACCTATACCGAAGTCAATGATGGACAAGAAGTGCAAATGGGAAATGAAGTGCGATCTAAAGTCGTTGGAACAGGATCCGTCGAACTCAACTTCACTTCCGAAAAGAAAGTCACTCTTGTTAATGTGCTTCATGTTCCTGATATGAATAGAAACCTTGTTAGTGGGGACTTATTGAGAAAACCGGGTATTAAATCTGTATATGAATCGGGCAAATTAATATTGACCCGTAATGGTATATTTGTAGGAAAAGGATATTCCGCTAAAGGAATGATCAAACTTTGTACTACCGACAATATTATTAATGAAATTTCTAATTCTGCTTATATGCTTGAATCTATTTCCTTATGGCACTCTAGATTGGCACATATTGGTATTAGTACCATGAATAGACTAATTAAATCCGGTTTGATATCATGCAACATTCATGATTTTGGAAAATGTGAAATATGTGTTAAATCAAAAATGATAAAGAAACCTTTCAAAAGTGTTGAAAGAAAAACAAACGTGCTAGATCTTGTGCACTCTGATTTGTGTGAATTTAATGGTATGTTGACCCATGGGGGAAACCATTATTTTATAACATTTATTGATGATTGCTCTAGGTTCACACATGTATATCTCTTAAAGCATAAAGATGATGCTTTTAATGCCTTTAAGACATATAAAGCAGAAGTAGAAAATCAATTAAGTACAACTATAAAAGTACTTAGGAGCGATAGAGGCGGAGAATATTTCTCAGCAGAATTTGATGCATATTGTGAAGAATATGGCATCATACACGAATTTTATGCGCCCCGCACACCACAACAAAATGGCATGGCCGAAAGAAAAAATAGAACATATCAAGAGATGATAAATGCTATGTTAATGCATTCAGAATTACCATTTAATTTATGGGGTGAAGCACTATTGTCCACATGTCACATAATGAACAGGATTTCTTTAAAAACAACTGGTATTTCTCCATATGAGAAATGGAAAGGAAGACCACCAAGTATTGGTTATTTCAGAGTATTGGGGGTGTGTAGCTTATTACAAGAACATGGATCCCAAAAGGACAAAATTGGGTCCTCGAGGAATCAGATGTGCCTTCATAGGATATGCATCAAATAGCAAAGCATACAGACTTCTAAATCTAGAGTCTAATGTAATTGTTGAATCCAGAGATGTGGAATTCTTTGAAAATATCATCACAAAGGATAAGGGACCTGAAAATCCCACAATTGAAGAATCTTGTGACAAAGATTCGACACGAATTATTGAAACACAATTAGAACCAACGAGAAGCAAAAGGGCACGAAAAACTAAGGATCTAGGATCAGATGAAATCAATTCCCAACTCATTTCTCTTTATTTAGTTGAAGGAAATAGCAAGAATGATGTTCATAAAATTCCTATTATTCTTCAAGTAGAAGATGATCCTAAAACATATAAGGAAGCAGTGGCTTCTAGGGACGCTTCTTTTTGGAAAGATGCTATCCAAGATGAAATGGATTCAATTATGTCAAATCATACTTGGGAACTAGTTGATCTTCCGAAGGGATCAAGACCCATTGGATGCAAGTGGGTGTTTAGAAAAAAAGTATCATAGTAACAGTACATTAAACACCTACAAGGCTAGACTAGTAGCAAAAGGAAGGTGTCGATTATTTTGACACATATGTTCCGGTAGCAAAAACTACGACAATTAGAATCCTGTTTGCACTAGCTTCCTTGAATAACCTTATTGTTCATCAAATGGATGTTAAAACAGCATTCCTAAACAGGAGATCTCGATGAGGAGATCTACATGGAGCAACCAGAAGGCTTCATGCTTCCTGGAAATGAACAAAAGGTATGCAAACTTGTTAAGTCTCTATACGGTTTAAGTCAGGCACCAAAACAATGGCATCAAAAATTTGACACCGCCATAATTTCAAATGGGTTCGTTCCAAACTCTTGTGACAAATGCTTGTACACAAAGGTGCGCGGAAGTGTTGTGATATTTCTATGTCTATATGTTGATGACATGTTGATTATCAACAATGAAATGAATGGAATATTAGAAACAAAGAAATTTTTGACTTCCACATTCAAGATGAAAGATCTTAGACTAGTTGACACTATACTAGGGATCAAATAAAACGAAATAGTGGGGGTTATGAACTTAATCAAACACATTATATTGAGAAAATGTTGGAAAAGTTCAAATACCTAAAATTTAAGGAAGTAAACACTCCATTCGATCCTAGTGTCAAACTTCAAAAGAACAATGGGAGAACCGTGGCACAACTGGAATATGCAAGTGCAATGGGATGTCTAATGTACTTAGTGCAATGCACCAGACCTGACATAGCTTTTGTAGTTAGTAAGATGAGTAGATTTATTAGCAATCCAAATGATGAACATTGGAAGGCCATAACTAGGATTTTCGGATATTTGTTAAAGACCAAAAATCTTGGCCTTCATTATGGTAAGTTTCCTGCCGTACTAGAAGGATATACCGACGCAAGTTGGATATCAAGTGTTGGAGATTATAAATCTAGAACTGGGTGGACATTCACATTAGCTGGAGCTGTGATTTCTTAGAAAAGCAAGAAACAAACATGCATTACTCTCTCAACCATGGAATCAGAGTTTGTGGCTCTTGTGTCTGCTGGACAAGAAGTAGAATGGTTAAGGGACCTCTTATTGGAGGTTCCGTTAGCTAAAGATAATGTTTCAAAAGTATTGATACATTATGATAGTCAAGCCACCCTGGCTAGAGCGTTCAGTGAAGTGTACAATGGAAAGTCTAGACACATAGGTCTTAGTCACTCTCTCGTGAGAAAAATGATAAAGGATGGGATCATTTCTCTAACATATATACAAACAAGCTATAATTTGGCTGATCCATTTACTAAACCACTGGCCAGAGATTTAGTAAAGACTACCTCGAAAGGTATGGGATTAAAACTCCTTGAATAAGGGTTCCGACAATGATAGCAACCCAATCTGAAGTTAACACATCTTAACCTAAGATTCAATGGGTAACAACAAGTCGTTGATTCGGAAGGTTATGCAACATTCTGCGATAATGTTGACGATTACAAACTGAGGGTTGAGTTTTCAAAGAAACTCTTAATGAAGTTCTATATCAAGGAGGTTACGTATCTCAAGAAATAGATACGAATTGAACTTCGCCTATATGAACTTCAAGATGGTGCCGTCTTAAGGTGAGAAATGGAGTTTCTCTCATGAAAAATTCATGAAAACAGGAAAAGCACATGGTCATAAATAGTGCTATGCGAGATATGTAGGCGAAGAACCTCTAAAAGTGTGTGTATAGCAATGCCGGTCTGATCACATGGGATAATGGTTCAAAGTATAGCTACGTAATGTTCCGATTAGGCTTTGCGTTGTCTTTACTAAGGTTAAGTTCAAATCAAAAGATACCTAACTGTATTAACACTTTTTGCTTTCTATATTCTGGAATTGGATTTGTCATTATTAGAACAAGTGGGGGATTGTTGTAATTTATTAAATACAAGTGTGTTCCAAAATGACAAATGGTGGAAGTGAGTTAATGTTAATAAATGCATGAGATAACTCTTCATGAATTTTGAATTTTGAATTTTGAATTCGGAGATTGTAACTCTTCATGAGATATCGCAAAGGCGAAACCATGCAACTGTTGGTGAAACATGTTGCAAGCCAACCATTATGATTATTGGAAAAGGACATTGCTTCACCAAGGGTCGTTACCTTGTGAAACAATATCAACATGGCCTATAAAAGCATAAATCCGGATTCAAAATAAAAACACACAAAATCCGAAAATCCTCTAAATAATTTCAGGCGCTCTTCGCTGAATTCGGGTTTTCGCCGGTCTTGCGCAAACTCGATAAGGCTGAATTATCCTGGGTATTCTTGCATCAGAACTCTAAGACAATCGAGAGTGCTTAAAATACTATAAGAAAAGTGTTGCGTTCACGATTCAAGTCTATATCCCTTTAATCTTTCCGAAATTTCTAACAAATATATATATATATATATATATATATATATATATATATATATATATATATATATATATATATATATATATATATATATATATATATATATATATATATATATATATATATATATATATATATATATATATATATATATATATATATATATATATATATATATATATATCCCACCTTTGAATCTTGATATCATACATTGAAACACAAGTAAATAAGTGTGAAAAAACAAGATGAAGAATTTGAGTATGATTCTGACATTTCTAGTTCTATTTCTCCTCAGTATGGAGAAAGTGCATGGTTTTGATTGTGGAGCAGCAGAGACATCTTTATTATCTTGTAAGCCATTTCTCATCGGTCAGGATAATAAGCCACCAACTAGTTGTTGCCTTGGCGTTAGATTTATAGAATCATCAGCACCCACTGTTGAAGAACGTCGTGCCGCATGTGAATGCCTAAAAAGATTGGCTAATCAAATCTCTAACTTTAGAGATGATTTAGCTGCCTCACTTCCCGAACTTTGCGGTGTTCACTTAGGTTATACTATAAGTAGACACATGGATTGCAATAAGTAAGTTTTCAATATTTCTTTCTTTAATATATATTTACTATTACTTAGAATTAATATTCATATTATTTTTTGTCTTTTGTTTCACAGCATTCCTTGAACAAAATGGAGAAATAATAAACTAAACAGGGTCCACACTCAGTTGTTCTTATATAAATAATACAACCCTTTGTAATATGTTCTATGATGGTGTAAAATATAAAAATTGATGTTAATAAATATATCATATTTATCTTTACTTATCTTTCTGCATTCTTTTTAATTATAGAGACTAACTCATGCATAAAAAGATAGACATTTTTTTTTATTTTCATATATTTATTTTGATAATAAGTTTCTAATCAAGGTTAATGCTTCAAAAAATAATTTTACAAAAAGGAAAACAAAATTAATTAATCTACCTTATAATATAGTAGATCACAAAAAAAATTAAAATTTTCTATCAACAAGGACAAGAGTAACAAAGATTTCTAAGATTATTTTATAACTTATAGCATAAATTTAATTTGAATTCAACAATTAGAAAACATGTAATGACTTTTAATACTTCAAATAAAGTTTCACTATTCAGAACATAAAAACTTTTGTATTTTAGATATGTTTCAAGATGTTTATAATGGTAAAGAATAACCTAAAATTTTAAATACAATAAAAAATATCATCATGTTATATCTGTCAAATTAATAATTTAAAAATCATGGCCCAATATCATTAGAAAAAAAAATATTAGCAATTGAATTAGAGACATACAAAATAGAGTTGGTAAATCACTGGTTTGTGATAAAGCAACCAAACTAAGAAATAAAATTTGTGATTGAAATTTATATTTGTCTAGATACTTAAGACCTTTTAATGGGATTGGCAAAGTTTCTGTTGCATGAGATTTATGAGTTGCTTGAACTAATTTCTTCGTATCTCTTGTGTGTTTATGACCTTTTAATTGTTTTGTCTATAACCAGTATATTCTAAACTAGTATTATATATATATATATATATATATATATATATATATATATATATATATATATATATATATATATATATATATATATATATATATATATATATATATATATATGTGTGTGTGTGTGTGTGTATAGTGCTGAATCTGCCAAACTAAGCTTTGAGAGATTTCTTAAGACCATAAAGAGATCTGTGTAATCTACAAACCATATTCGATGACTCCCCCTTAGCAACAAACCCAAGTGGTTTCTCCATATATACTTCCTCTTCAAGATCACCATGTAAAAATTATTTTTTTATGTCAAGTTGATGAAGAGGTCAATGTCGAATGAATGCAATGGCTGGAAGAAGTCTAACAAATGCCATATTGGCTACAAGTGATAAGGTATTACTACAATCTAACCCAAAAATATGAGTGTATCCTTTGGCTATCAAGCAAACTTTAAACTGATCGATCTTACCATCTGGTATAACCTTCACTGTATAAAGCTAACGAAAACCTACTAAGATTTCCCAAGGGTTGAGAAACTAGTTCCCAAGTACCACTACTTTGAAGAGCACACCATTTCATCAATCATTGCTAGCCTCCACTTAGGGTTAGATAATGTTTCACCTAGAGTTTGAGGAATAGAAACAGAAGACAAACAAGTATACTACAAAGGGGAAATACGATGATAACATAAATCAATATAATGTGGAGAAGGATTTCGTGTTTGACGTATTAAAGGTGAAACTAGATAGAAAAACATCTTTCTTTTCAATTGGAATTGTGAAAACTAGCCACAACACCACTAACACAAAGAATAATATAATAAGATATAAGAGTTATAGAAATATACCAATTGGGTTAGTTAAAGTATAACTTGCTTCCAGAAAATCTTAGTGTACAACATAATACAAATAGCAAAGGAACTGAAATAGGAATCCAAATTCATTTAAAACACGAAGAATCCAAGATTCCCAATTCCTTATGTACCTCGTGAAATGGTTCTGAGGATATCAGTTCTGTAAAAATTATTAGTTAACTTATTTTTCATATCCACATATTCAAAAATAACATCATCTTTTTCATTATGATCCTTAAGGAAATGATGTAAGATATCTATATGTTTAGTACGTCAATGAAGTATGGGATTTTTAGGGAGGCTTATTGTGCTAGTGTTATCGCATTTGATTGAAAAGCAATAGAGTTTTAAATCATAATCCAATAATAGGTGGTTTATTCATAGTAATTGTGCACAACAATTACCAACAGCTAAATATTCATCCTCAATAGTAGAAAGAGAAACACTATACCGCTTCTTACTATTCCAAACAACCAAACAACAAATGACGGGAACCACTAGGATTTTTCCTATCTGATTTATAACCAGCAAAATCAGAATCGGAAAAACCTATTAACATAAGTTCACTATCTTTGCAAAACCAAAGATTGTGATGCGAGGTTCCATTATGATTCCTCAAAATTCTTTTAAAGATCTTAATGTGGGATTCCCTCGGAGACGTCTGAAATCTAGCACACTTACACATAGTAAACATAATATTTGTCCTACAAACGTTTAAATAGGGTAAAGATCCTATTATACCTCTATATTTGGTAATGATGATCTTCACTTTATTCTTATCTTTATTTATGTGCATAATTGACGTCATGGGGGTCGAGATGCTTTTATTTATTTATTTTTCTTATCAAACTTCTTAAGAAGCCCAAAGCAATACCTTGTTTTGATGATAAACTTTCTATCTTTAGCTTGATTTGTTTTCAATCCTTGGAAGTAGGTAAGCTCTCCCATTAGAGACATTTCGAACTCCTACAAGATACTAGGAAGCTTTTTGCCGAGAGATTCATCAATGACTCCAAATATAATATCAACAACGTACATTTGAACTAATATGTTATTCTACTTCTTATGTTTAAAAATTTTAATTCTAAAAACTATTTAATGCAACGGGAGTTTAATGGAAAAAAATTTATGAAACAAATAAACATTATTTTTATGCAGATGAAAAGTAATTTTTATGCAGATGAAAAATAACTAAATGACCAAGATGCAAAAAAAAAATTAAGATAAATTAAATGCAGTTTCACAAATATAAAGGAGAATGAAACTATCATACTAATTTCTTTGAAATGATCATTTATTCACCGAGATTCTTTTTTCAAAGGAGACCGTTAGAGTTGACTTTTCTTCTTCTTCTCCAAAAGAGTTCTTTAATGAAGTTGAGAGATATTCTTCTTGATTTGAGGTCATACCTTTATATTTTAAAAGTCAAATCAATTCATTATGTTTCTCGATGATTTCTTCCTTCTTGGAATTTTCCTTAAGGTCACAAACATTCCTATATTTTGATTTAAGGATTTGATCAAGTTTCAAATTCCAATTATTAACTCTTAAATATTTGTTAGCGATGAAAGTTCTAACATGTCTTCCAAGATTTCTAAAGGTTGAACACCATCTATGAAAGAAACTTTCACATTCATCTGATGTTTCGACTTCTTCGCCTCAGGTGTTCATTTCGTATTATTTGATGCTAGGAGGTACTTCATAGATCATTTCAATAGTGTCCCACATTTGTTTGACAGAATAACAATAAAAGACATAAACAAATTTATTTTCACTTACAGATATGACTACAATGTTTTTTTCTTTAAGATATATTTCAAACTTTATTTTCTCTTCTATAATCCAACGAAAATAAGGTTTATCTGCTACTTCACCATTAACATAGTGAGTAGGGATAAACATACCATTGCTTATTTTTTTCTCACAATTCAAGATCAAAACTTGAATTAATATTTTAAATCTAGATTTTCACAATTCAAATCTATCACCATTAAATTATGGAAGTGTGTTTAAGAAAGTCTCTTATTAAAGTAAGTTTTTGAAGTCATCTTCCTCTTGAGACGGTTAGTCTTTAAATATGATTTTGGCTATGATTCTACTTGTGGGACATGTGACTCCCATACACATTAGAGGAGTGAATTGTGAAGGTTTGAAATACTTTGGTTTTGAAACAAAATCATTTGTAAAAGTAGTGTTTAAAAACATTTTGTAAAGCAAATTAGTAAATAGGCAGTGGAAAACCAATGGAAAGAAAGTTACTAGAAATTAAAAGAGATAAGGGAAGAGAATAACACCAGAAAATTAAATAAGTTTGGCCTTAAGATGACCTACTTTTGCCCTCAAGAATAATTCTTGAGAGTATCCACTAAACTTGAGAGATTTTAGAAGGATGTGCCCACAAAACTTTTTAATCAAGGAAATGAAGTTTTCATGCTAACTTCTAACCAAACATCAAACAAAGCTAAGAATGTTTAGTCTTCAAACTAGTGATTTTTCATAGGCTGATCTCAATCTAAGATAAAGTTTTTAGTTGGATATCCTTTGAAGTGAACTAGGGTTTTACATAGGCTGACACAAACTGAACTGAGATTTTTATTGGGCTGATCTCGAACCTACTAAGCTTTTAACAAGGATGCACTCAAAAACCAAGAGAGATTTTAACTATGATGTACCGACAATATTTTAACCAGGCTGAGCTCCATAACCATTGGGCATATTTTCATTGGTTTATCGCCACAAACCAAAAGAGAGCTTTTTCTTCAAGGGGAATCTCATGAACTAACTTAAGACTTCCCCAAAAAATACAAGAGCTTTTAACAGCTTAGCTCAAAACCAAACAACCACCTATGGTAGGATATTTTACACAATAGATAATACACTCTTGGTAAATTAAAGGTTTTCCCACTATATAATATCATCTAATAAATATGGCTAAAATATATGTGACAAAAATGAGATATTTAGAAAAACGGCGAAAGAAATGTGTAGCACCCCGAATTCGATTAATTAATTTAATTGAATCATTTAAAATATTATTTAATTAATTCGTGTTTTTAAATTATTATTGTGAGTTTTTAGGGGTAAGTATCCTTGGAATAGAGGTATGGAGAGAGTAAGAGGTTGGTTTTGTGGTTTAGAAGTTATTAGAATTTTAATTAATTATTAGAATAAATGGTGTTTTATTTGAATTAATTAAATAAATAGTAAAATGGTAGGATTGTCCATTTGTGAAGATTGGAGGAAATACGTGGAGAGAATAGAGAAGTTAGTAATGAGTTGGGCAAATTTCATAATTAAATAAAGTGATGGGGGACTATATATTTTAAAAATAAGGAGAAAGTTGGGTTTTAAAGAAAACATCTGATATACATAGAAAACAGGAAAAAGGAGAGAAATAGAAAAAGTTAGGAAATTGGAGAGGGAACTCATAGAAGCTATCTAATTCATCATCAATTGCTAAAAATCTAATGTAACGGGGGAGAAAGGGATATCAATCTAGGTGTATTATATGAAGGATAGAGAAAAGAAATCCTTACTCTCTTTAGGCCAATTGAGATGTGATTGATTCTGAATTTTCTATGAATTTTTATGTTATTGGTTATTTTAATGATGAATTTCGGGTGTCTATATTGATGTTTTCCACCATGTTTAAGGGTTTGGAAGGTTAAAGGTAAACATGAACTAATGAGTTTGAATGATTTTTTTGATGTAAATTTGTGATATAATGTGAATTTGTTGTTTTAATCATTGAATAACTGTAGTATATCAAATTCTAAGATCAGGGGTTTTTATGGAATCAAAATTGGAGGTCCAGAAGGCATCCAACAGCGAAATTCACAATTCTGCATTTTGCACCTCTGGACGAGTTCTCTTAGCGAGGGTGACTTCACTTAGAGAGCAAGGCTTCACTCAACAAAGAGAAACAATGTTGAAATGCTTATTTTTTCCAACTGTTTTCATCGTAATTTAATGTTCGTGACTCAGATTGAGACGCGGTTCGAAGCTTTGGAAAGATAACATGCAGAACTCTCACATGGTGATGCTTGGTGAACTGTTTGAAATATAATGTTTTTACCTATTGTGGCAATGTTGTGCTGGTTTGTGTGATCAATTAGAGAACCATTATGTTTATACAATGATGTATTATTTTTTGGTGAAGTAACATGAGTGAATGCCTATGGAGTCATGTTTGATGAGTTGTTGTTGTTTTTTGTTGTTTATTGATGTTGTAACATGAATTGATTATTGGGTATGATGAATGATGTGATGCATAAATGGTTAGATGGGTCTGGAGATTCTTTTGGTGATAATGCATGTTGTGAGAGTCGTGCATCATGGTGTATGGACTTTGGTCCAATTTTGGTGTGCTCAAGCACAATGGTATGGATCGAGAGTGAGTAGCTAGTTCTAGTAAGGAATTAGTGAAGCATACATATCATGATTGTAACAAAATTTGGTGTGCTCTGGCCCTATATTGGGGATCGAGGCCGAGTAGCCGGGTCCAGACGGGGGCTCGTGAAGCGTTACCTATGGTGATGGTAAATATTTAGTGTGCTTTGGTCCTATGGTGGGGATCGGGAGCAAGATGAATCTCAGTGTTTATGAATGATACCACATGCATAATGAGTCAGTTGTGGAGTACATTTACATATATGATTATATGTGCATTTGATTGTTCATGATGTTAATGATTAATGTGATTATGTAATTGTTGCCATTGTTTAGGTGTGAGAATTTGTTGGTGGTGAATGTGTAATGAATGTGTGTTTATTGTGTATTATCTATCTTAGCATTCTTTACACTATTTAGATTGGTTTGTTATTTCTCATCCCTTATGCTTTGATGTTGTCCATCATGGACATATTACAGATACTCAAGAATAAAGTTTGTTGCTATAAGTGGAATTAGCTCCCATACTTACTTCGTTTAGTTCATTGTTGTTTTACAAGTCTTGCTCTGATCTTATAACATTGAGGTTGAGAACATTTGATTGTTTTTATTCAATTTGTGTTTTTGCTAATTCGATAGGCGTATACTATACTCTTAATGTTTTGAGTTTATGTTATACTGGATATTTTTGCCACATATTTTTAATTCAAATAAGGTATTTTAACGAGACTTAATTATTGTGAAGCATGCTTATTTGATGATTTTCGCTGCAATTATATCCTAGGTGAAGGTGAGCATGTGATGACAAGTGTATTAGAATGTTTTACCATATTTGGGGCATGTGTTGTTTTATGATGAGTGACATCCTAAACGTATGCACTATGTTCAATGCTTGAATTATTCTAAGATTTATCTATTTTCAGGGTTTAGGGTGTTACAAATGAAAAGTGATACTTAAGCTGATTTTCTGGATGTGAAAAAGTGTTTGAGAAGCTCTATATTTTAAGGCCGAGGCATGGTATAAATTTGGAAATAATTCATGGTCCAAATCAATACTCTAATCGAATATAGACCCTAATAATCTATTTATAAGGCCATAAATTGAACTTTTAGATATATAGTTATTACCAATCATTAAGAGATTGTCCCAATCGACGATTGACTCAACCAAGCATGAAATAATAGATTAGGTTAAGAATCTAATCGATTATCCATTTGGAAAATGTCTTCCAATCAATCAGAATCTCTCTTAATCAAAAGTCTAGGACTAAATAATTTTCTTCGTGTTTTAACTTAAATATGAGAGACTTCTCAAAAGTTTTTAGTGTGTATGATTTAGCCATAATATTTCTAAAAATACCCTTATATCTTTTTAAGACACTGGTGACTCAGACAAAAACAATCAGACAAGCTTTCTCACTTCCCCTTTTTCATAACTCTGAAGCTTCAAGTCTTCGCATCATTATCTCTTACTTTAGAATCACACAAAAGCTATGAATATTATTAATGAGGTTTGAGATATATTCATCTTGATTGCCATT